>NC_047151.1:22870050-23053750 GCF_009819705.1 Hippoglossus hippoglossus | reverse complement strand
ATAGGGGAAGCTCCAAGGACCTATAGGACCTTGATAGGTGATTAACCTATCACCTATCAACCATAGGTTTATAGGTCGTGAATATTAAAGGCATAATGGTCATAGGGGAAGCTCCAAGGACCTATCCTTGATAGGACCTTGATAGGTGATTAACCTATCACCTATCAATAATCCTAAGGTGATTAGGTGATTAACCTATCACCATTATGCCTATCAACCTTAGGTTGATTCATGACCTATCAACCCTAGGTTGACCATTATTAAAGGCATAATGGTCATAGGGGAAGCTCCAAGGACCTATCCTTGATAGGACCTTGATAGGTGACCTGTCAACCATAGGTTTATAGGTCGTGAATATTAAAGGCATAATGGTCATAGGGGAAGCTCCAAGGACCTATCCTTTATAGGACCTTGATAGGTGATTAACCTATCACCTATCAACCATAGGTTTATAGGTCGTGAATATTAAAGGCATAATGGTCATAGGGGAAGCTCCAAGGACCTATCCTTGATAGGACCTTGATAGGTGATTAACCTATCACCTATCAACCATAGGTAGGTGACCTGTCAACCATAGGTTTATAGGTCGTGACTATTAAAGGCATAATGGTCATAGGGGAAGCTCCAAGGACCTATCCTTGATAGGACCTTGATAGGTGATTAACCTATCACCTATCAAACATAGGTTTATAGGTCGTGAATATTAAAGGCATAATGGTCATAGGGGAAGCTCCAAGGACCTATCCTTGATAGGACCTTGATAGGTGATTAACCTATCACCTATCAACCATAGGTAGGTGACCTGTCAACCATAGGTTTATAGGTCGTGACTATTAAAGGCATAATGGTCATAGGGGAAGCTCCAAGGACCTATCCTTGATAGGACCTTGATAGGTGATTAACCTATCACCTATCAACCATAGGTAGGTGACCTGTCAACCATTGGTTTATAGGTCGTGACTATTAAAGGCATAATGGTCATAGGGGAAGCTCCAAGGACCTATCCTTGATAGGACCTTGATAGGTGATTAACCTATCATTGATAGGTGACCTGTCAAGGATAGTCATAGGGGAAGCTCCAAGGACCTATAGGACCTTGATAGTTGATTAACCTATCACCTATCAACCATAGGTTTATAGGTCGTGAATATTAAAGGCATAATGGTCATAGGGGAAGCTCCAAGGACCTATCCTTGATAGGACCTTGATAGGTGATTAACCTATCACCTATCAACCATAGGTAGGTGACCTGTCAACCATAGGTTTATAGGTCGTGACTATTAAAGGCATAATGGTCATAGGGGAAGCTCCAAGGACCTATCCTTGATAGGACCTTGATAGGTGATTAACCTATCACCTATCAACCATAGGTTTATAGGTCGTGAATATTAAAGGCATAATGGTCATAGGGGAAGCTCCAAGGACCTATCCTTGATAGGACCTTGATAGGTGATTAACCTATCACCTATCAACCATAGGTTGATAGCTGACCTATCAATCATAGGTTGATTCATGACCTATCAACCCTAGGTTGACCATTATTAAAGGCATAATGGTCATAGGGGAAGCTCCAAGGACCTATCCTTGATAGGACCTTGATAGGTGATTAACCTATCACCTATCAACCATAGGTTTATAGGTCGTGAATATTAAAGGCATAATGGTCATAGGGGAAGCTCCAAGGACCTATCCTTGATAGGACCTTGATAGGTGATTAACCTATCACCTATCAATAATCCTAAGGTGATTAGGTGATTAACCTATCACCATTATGCCTATCAACCTTAGGTTGATTCATGACCTATCAACCCTAGGTTGACCATTATTAAAGGCATAATGGTCATAGGGGAAGCTCCAAGGACCTATCCTTGATAGGACCTTGATAGGTGACCTGTCAACCATAGGTTTATAGGTCGTGAATATTAAAGGCATAATGGTCATAGGGGAAGCTCCAAGGACCTATCCTTTATAGGACCTTGATAGGTGATTAACCTATCACCTATCAACCATAGGTTTATAGGTCGTGAATATTAAAGGCATAATGGTCATAGGGGAAGCTCCAAGGACCTATCCTTGATAGGACCTTGATAGGTGATTAACCTATCACCTATCAACCATAGGTAGGTGACCTGTCAACCATAGCTTTATAGGTCGTGACTATTAAAGGCATAATGGTCATAGGGGAAGCTCCAAGGACCTATCCTTGATAGGACCTTGATAGGTGATTAACCTATCACCTATCAACCATAGGTTGATAGCTGACCTATCAATCATAGGTTGATTCATGACCTATCAACCCTAGGTTGACCATTATTAAAGGCATAATGGTCATAGGGGAAGCTCCAAGGACCTATCCTTGATAGGACCTTGATAGGTGATTAACCTATCATTGATAGGTGACCTGTCAAGGATAGTCATAGGAGAAGCTCCAAGGACCTATAGGACCTTGATAGGTGATTAACCTATCACCTATCAACCATAGGTTTATAGGTCGTGAATATTAAAGGCATAATGGTCATAGGGGAAGCTCCAAGCACCTATCCTTGATAGGACCTTGATAGGTGATTAACCTATCACCTATCAACCATAGGTTGATAGCTGACCTATCAATAATCCTAAGGTGATTAGGTGATTAACCTATCACCATTATGCCTATCAACCTTAGGTTGATTCATGACCTATCAACCCTAGGTTGACCATTATTAAAGGCATAATGGTCATAGGTGAAGCTCCAAGGACCTATCCTTGATAGGACCTTGATAGGTGACCTTTCAACCATAGGTTTATAGGTCGTGAATATTAAAGGCATAATGGTCATAGCGGAAGCTCCAAGGACCTATCCTTGATAGGACCTTGATAGGTGACCTGTCAACCATAGGTTTATAGGTCGTGAATATTAAAGGCAGAATGGTCATAGGGGAAGCTCCAAGGACCTATCCTTGATATGAACTTGATAGGTGATTAACCTATCACCTATCAACCATAGGTAGGTGACCTGTCAACCATAGGTTTATAGGTCGTGAATATTAAAGGCATAATGGTCATAGGGGAAGCTCCAAGGACCTATCCTTGATAGGACCTTGATAGGTGATTAACCTATCACCTATCAAACATAGGTTTATAGGTCGTGAATATTAAAGGCATAATGGTCATAGGGGAAGCTCCAAGGACCTATCCTTGATAGGACCTTGATAGGTGATTAACCTATCACCTATCAACCATAGGTAGGTGACCTGTCAACCATAGGTTTATAGGTCGTGACTATTAAAGGCATAATGGTCATAGGGGAAGCTCCAAGGACCTATCCTTGATATGAACTTGATAGGTGATTAACCTATCACCTATCAACCATCGGTAGGTGACCTGTCAACCATAGGTTTATAGGTCGTGAATATTAAAGGCATAATGGTCATAGGGGAAGCTCCAAGGACCTATCCTTGATAGGACCTTGATAGGTGAATAACCTATCACCTATCAAACATAGGTTTATAGGTCGTGAATATTAAAGGCATAATGGTCATAGGGGAAGCTCCAAGGACCTATCCTTGATAGGACCTTGATAGGTGATTAACCTATCACCTATCAACCATAGGTAGGTGACCTGTCAACCATAGGTTTATAGGTCGTGACTATTAAAGGCATAATGGTCATAGGGGAAGCTCCAAGGACCTATCCTTGATAGGACCTTGATAGGTGATTAACCTATCACCTATCAACCATAGGTAGGTGACCTGTCAACCATAGGTTTATAGGTCGTGACTATTAAAGGCATAATGGTCATAGGGGAAGCTCCAAGGACCTATCCTTGATAGGACCTTGATAGGTGATTAACCTATCATTGATAGGTGACCTGTCAAGGATAGTCATAGGGGAAGCTCCAAGGACCTATAGGACCTTGATAGGTGATTAACCTATCACCTATCAACCATAGGTTTATAGGTCGTGAATATTAAAGGCATAATGGTCATAGGGGAAGCTCCAAGGACCTATCCTTGATAGGACCTTGATAGGTGATTAACCTATCACCTATCAACCATAGGTAGGTGACCTGTCAACCATAGGTTTATAGGTCGTGACTATTAAAGGCATAATGGTCATAGGGGAAGCTCCAAGGACCTATCCTTGATAGGACCTTGATAGGTGATTAACCTATCACCTATCAACCATAGGTTTATAGGTCGTGAATATTAAAGGCATAATGGTCATAGGGGAAGCTCCAAGGACCTATCCTTGATAGGACCTTGATAGGTGATTAACCTATCACCTATCAACCATAGGTTGATAGCTGACCTATCAATCATAGGTTGATTCATGACCTATCAACCCTAGGTTGACCATTATTAAAGGCATAATGGTCATAGGGGAAGCTCCAAGGACCTATCCTTGATAGGACCTTGATAGGTGATTAACCTATCATTGATAGGTGACCTGTCAAGGATAGTCATAGGAGAAGCTCCAAGGACCTATAGGACCTTGATAGGTGATTAACCTATCACCTATCAACCATAGGTTTATAGGTCGTGAATATTAAAGGCATAATGGTCATAGGGGAAGCTCCAAGGACCTATCCTTGATAGGACCTTGATAGGTGACCTGTCAACCATAGGTTTATAGGTCGTGAATATTAAAGGCAGAATGGTCATAGGGGAAGCTCCAAGGACCTATCATTGATAGGACCTTGATAGGTGATTAACCTATCACCTATCAACCATAGGTTGATAGCTGACCTATCAATCATAGGTTGATTCATGACCTATCAACCCTAGGTTGACCATTATTAAAGGCATAATGGTCATAGGGGAAGCTCCAAGGACCTATCCTTGATAGGACCTTGATAGGTGATTAACCGACCTGTCAACCATAGGTTTATAGGTCGTGAATATTAAAGGCATAATGGTCATAGGGGAAGCTCCAAGGACCTATCCTTGATAGGGTCTTGATAGGTGATTAACCTATCACCTATCAACCATAGGTTGATAGTTGACCTATCAACCTTAGGTTGATTCAAGACCTATCAACCCTAGGTTGACCATTATTAAAGGCATAATGGTCATAGGTGAAGCTCCAAGGACTTATCCTTGATAGGACCTTGATAGGTGATTAACCTATCACCTATCAACCATAGGTAGGTGACCTGTCAACCATAGGTTTATAGGTCGTGACTATTAAAGGCATAATGGTCATAGGGGAAGCTCCAAGGACCTATCCTTGATAGGACCTTGATAGGTGATTAACCTATCACCTATCAACCATAGGTAGGTGACCTGTCAACCATAGGTTTATAGGTCGTGACTATTAAAGGCATAATGGTCATAGGCGAAGCTCCAAGGACCTATCCTTGATAGGACCTTGATAGGTGATTAACCTATCACCTATCAACCATAGGTTTATAGGTCATGAATATTAAAGGCACAATGGTCATAGGGGAAGCTCCAAGGACCTATCCTTGATAGGACCTTGATAGGTGATTAACCTATCACCTATCAACCATAGGTTGTTTCATATTAAAGGCATAATGGTCATAGGGGAAGCTCCAAGAACCTATCCTTGATAGGACCTTGATAGGTGATTAACCTATCACCTATCAACCATAGGTTGATAGCTGACCTATCAATCATAGGTTGATTCATGACCTATCAACCCTAGGTTGACCATTATTAAAGGCATAATGGTCATAGGGGAAGCTCCAAGGACCTATCCTTGATAGGACCTTGATAGGTGATTAACCTATCACCTATCAACCATAGGTAGGTGACCTGTCAACCATAGGTTTATAGGTCGTGACTATTAAAGGCATAATGGTCATAGGCGAAGCTCCAAGGACCTATCCTTGATAGGACCTTGATAGGTGATTAACCTATCACCTATCAACCATAGGTTTATAGGTCATGAATATTAAAGGCACAATGGTCATAGGGGAAGCTCCAAGGACCTATCCTTGATAGGACCTTGATAGGTGATTAACCTATCACCTATCAACCATAGGTTGTTTCATATTAAAGGCATAATGGTCATAGGGGAAGCTCCAAGAACCTATCCTTGATAGGACCTTGATAGGTGATTAACCTATCACCTATCAACCATAGGTTGATAGCTGACCTATCAATCATAGGTTGATTCATGACCTATCAACCCTAGGTTGACCATTATTAAAGGCATAATGGTCATAGGGGAAGCTCCAAGGACCTATCCTTGATAGGACCTTGATAGGTGATTAACCTATCATTGATAGGTGACCTGTCAAGGATAGTCATAGGGGAAGCTCCAAGGACCTATAGGACCTTGATAGGTGATTAACCTATCACCTATCAACCATAGGTTTATAGGTCGTGAATATTAAAGGCATAATGGTCATAGGGGAAGCTCCAAGGACCTATCCTTGATAGGACCTTGATAGGTGATTAACCTATCACCTATCAACCATAGGTTGATAGCTGACCTATCAACCTTAGGTTGATTCATGACCTATCAAACCTAGGTTGACCATTATTAAAGGCATAATGGTCATAGGGGAAGCTCCAAGGACCTATCCTTGATATGAACTTGATAGGTGATTAACCTATCACCTATCAACCATAGGTAGGTGACCTGTCAACCATAGGTTTATAGGTCGTGAATATTAAAGGCATAATGGTCATAGGGGAAGCTCCAAGGACCTATCCTTGATAGGACCTTGATAGGTGATTAACCTATCACCTATCAACCATAGGTAGGTGACCTGTCAACCATAGGTTTATAGGTCGTGACTATTAAAGGCATAATGGTCATAGGGGAAGCTCCAAGGACCTATCCTTGATAGGACCTTGATAGGTGATTAACCTATCACCTATCAAACATAGGTTTATAGGTCGTGAATATTAAAGGCATAATGGTCATAGGGGAAGCTCCAAGGACCTATCCTTGATAGGACCTTGATAGGTGATTAACCTATCACCTATCAACCATAGGTAGGTGACCTGTCAACCATAGGTTTATAGGTCGTGACTATTAAAGGCATAATGGTCATAGGGGAAGCTCCAAGGACCTATCCTTGATAGGACCTTGATAGGTGATTAACCTATCACCTATCAACCATAGGTAGGTGACTTGTCAACCATAGGTTTATAGGTCGTGACTATTAAAGGCATAATGGTCATAGGGGAAGCTCCAAGGACCTATCCTTGATAGGACCTTGATAGGTGATTAACCTATCATTGATAGGTGACCTGTCAAGGATAGTCATAGGGGAAGCTCCAAGGACCTATAGGACCTTGATAGTTGATTAACCTATCACCTATCAACCATAGGTTTATAGGTCGTGAATATTAAAGGCATAATGGTCATAGGGGAAGCTCCAAGGACCTATCCTTGATAGGACCTTGATAGGTGATTAACCTATCACCTATCAACCATAGGTAGGTGACCTGTCAACCATAGGTTTATAGGTCGTGACTATTAAAGGCATAATGGTCATAGGGGAAGCTCCAAGGACCTATCCTTGATAGGACCTTGATAGGTGATTAACCTATCACCTATCAACCATAGGTTTATAGGTCGTGAATATTAAAGGCATAATGGTCATAGGGGAAGCTCCAAGGACCTATCCTTGATAGGACCTTGATAGGTGATTAACCTATCACCTATCAACCATAGGTTGATAGCTGACCTATCAATCATAGGTTGATTCATGACCTATCAACCCTAGGTTGACCATTATTAAAGGCATAATGGTCATAGGGGAAGCTCCAAGGACCTATCCTTGATAGGACCTTGATAGGTGATTAACCTATCATTGATAGGTGACCTGTCAAGGATAGTCATAGGGGAAGCTCCAAGGACCTATAGGACCTTGATAGGTGATTAACCTATCACCTATCAACCATAGGTTTATAGGTCGTGAATATTAAAGGCATAATGGTCATAGGGGAAGCTCCAAGGACCTATCCTTGATAGGACCTTGATAGGTGATTAACCTATCACCTATCAATAATCCTAAGGTGATTAGGTGATTAACCTATCACCATTATGCCTATCAACCTTAGGTTGATTCATGACCTATCAACCCTAGGTTGACCATTATTAAAGGCATAATGGTCATAGGGGAAGCTCCAAGGACCTATCCTTGATAGGACCTTGATAGGTGACCTGTCAACCATAGGTTTATAGGTCGTGAATATTAAAGGCATAATGGTCATAGGGGAAGCTCCAAGGACCTATCCTTGATAGGACCTTGATAGGTGATTAACCTATCACCTATCAACCATAGGTAGGTGACCTGTCAACCATAGGTTTATAGGTCGTGACTATTAAAGGCATAATGGTCATAGGGGAAGCTCCAAGGACCTATCCTTGATAGGACCTTGATAGGTGATTAACCTATCACCTATCAACCATAGGTTTATAGGTCGTGAATATTAAAGGCATAATGGTCATAGGGGAAGCTCCAAGGACCTATCCTTGATAGGACCTTGATAGGTGATTAACCTATCACCTATCAACCATAGGTAGGTGACCTGTCAACCATAGGTTTATAGGTCGTGACTATTAAAGGCATAATGGTCATAGGGGAAGCTCCAAGGACCTATCCTTGATAGGACCTTGATAGGTGATTAACCTATCACCTATCAACCATAGGTTTATAGGTCGTGAATATTAAAGGCATAATGGCCATAGGGGAAGCTCCAAGGACCTATCCTTGATATGAACTTGATAGGTGATTAACCTATCACCTATCAACCATAGGTTGATAGCTGACCTATCAATAATCCTAAGGTGATTAGGTGATTAACCTATCACCATTATGCCTATCAACCTTAGGTTGATTCATGACCTATCAACCCTAGGTTGACCATTATTAAAGGCATAATGGTCATAGGGGA
Organism: Hippoglossus hippoglossus; assembly: GCF_009819705.1. Taxonomy (NCBI): domain Eukaryota; kingdom Metazoa; phylum Chordata; class Actinopteri; order Pleuronectiformes; family Pleuronectidae; genus Hippoglossus; species Hippoglossus hippoglossus. Next base: position 23,044,892 of record NC_047151.1, on the reverse strand, counting down.
AGCTCCAAGGACCTATCCTTGATAGGACCTTGATAGGTGACCTGTCAACCATAGGTTTATAGGTCGTGAATATTAAAGGCATAATGGTCATAGGGGAAGCTCCAAGGACCTATCCTTTATAGGACCTTGATAGGTGATTAACCTATCACCTATCAACCATAGGTTTATAGGTCGTGAATATTAAAGGCATAATGGTCATAGGGGAAGCTCCAAGGACCTATCCTTGATAGGACCTTGATAGGTGATTAACCTATCACCTATCAACCATAGGTAGGTGACCTGTCAACCATAGCTTTATAGGTCGTGACTATTAAAGGCATAATGGTCATAGGGGAAGCTCCAAGAACCTATCCTTGATAGGACCTTGATAGGTGATTAACCTATCACCTATCAACCATAGGTTTATAGGTCATGAATATTAAAGGCACAATGGTCATAGGGGAAGCTCCAAGGACCTATCCTTGATAGGACCTTGATAGGTGATTAACCTATCACCTATCAACCATAGGTTTATAGGTCATGAATATTAAAGGCACAATGGTCATAGGGGAAGCTCCAAGGACCTATCCTTGATAGGACCTTGATAGGTGATTAACATATCACCTATCAACCATAGGTTGATAGCTGACCTATCAACCTTAGGTTGATTCATGACCTATCAACCCTAGGTTGACCATTATTAAAGGCATAATGGTCATAGGGGAAGCTCCAAGGACCTATCCTTGATAGGACCTTGATAGGTGATTAACCTATCACCTATCAACCATAGGTAGGTGACCTGTCAACCATAGGTTTATAGGTCGTGACTATTAAAGGCATAATGGTCATAGGGGAAGCTCCAAGGACCTATCCTTGATATGAACTTGATAGGTGATTAACCTATCACCTATTAACCATAGGTTGATAGCTGACCTATCAACCCTAGGTTGATTGGTCGTGAATATTAAAGGGATAATGGTCATAGGGGAAGCTCCAAGGACCTATCCTTGATAGGACCTTGATAGGTGATTACCCGACCTATCAACCATAGGTTGATTCATGACCTATCAACCCTAGGTTGATTGGTCGTGAATATTAAAGGAATAATGGTCATAGGGGAAGCTCCAAGGACCTATCCTTGATAGGACATTGATAGGTGATTAACCTATCACCTATCAACCCTAGGTTGACCATTATTAAAGGCATAATGGTCATAGGGGAAGCTCCAAGGACCTATCCTTGATAGGACCTTGATAGGTGATTAACCTATCACCTATCAACCATCGGTTGATACGTCCATAGGTTGATAGGTGACCTGTCAACCATAGGTTTATAGGTCGTGAATATTAAAGGCATAATGGTCATAGGGGAAGCCTATCAACCATAGGTCCTATTTAGGTCTAATTTTATTTTATTTATTTATTTATATTTATTTCATTTTACATTAATAATTGTATTTTATTTGTATTACTTGCACTATAATGTCTTACCTTTTTACTGTCGTTTTGTTGTACCATTACTCCTGTAAAGCACTTTGGTCAACCAAGTTGTTTTTCAATGTGCTAAATAAAATTGACATAAAATTGACATTATGCCTTTAATATTCACGTTTGATGTGATGATATTGAGATGAAGTTGATGGCAGTAATGCACTTTGATGTTGGTTGCTACCTGCCAATAAACTACTCTCGCACACAACTTACATGATAGCAACAGATAAGAGGAGTTTAAGAAGCAGTTTGTGGAAAGACTAGCAGATGACAGGGGCTTGAAGACACCCACCTGCTGAGGGGAACCTTTTGTCGGAGGCTGGAGCAGCATGAGACCACATTTCTGTGACTCATGACTTGCAATACCTCAAATTTGCATTTCATAACATGAATACCAGTTGCAACACTGATTCTCACTTTCAAATAATAGATGCCTCCATGTGGCTGTATTCTTATTAGTATTTTAGCATATTGTTACATAAGATTTCAGTCGTGGTTGTTTCCTTTTGTTTGTTAGTTTGCTGCACAGTCTATTGAATTCATTTCCACAAAATGTTATGGCGGGAACCAAAGACGAAGCATTTAATTTTGCAGCAGTTCCAGGAGTTAGTTTTCTCTTTCTTTAACAATGCGAGATATGGTGTTTTTTTTGTTTTTTTTACAGTTTTGTAGATTTCAGCAAATAATACATAGATCTTGATGGAAAAAGATAAACTGGCACGTTGAGGGGACCAATATCTACGAGTGTGTGAAATGTGCTGCAGACTCAAATTGAAATCCAGGTCTTGTGAATTGCGATGTGATTTCTAAAGGGGACTGTTGGGCCTTGGTGGAGGTATGTGCTCTCTGAGTGTCCTTCTAGTTAAAGAGGCAATTATTACCATGTCTTGTTTACTGCCTTCAGTAGCAGCAGTAGCACAACACCATCCACCTCTGTCATTATAGAGAACGTCCACACTTCAGCTGCAAAGCTTTTGTCTTGCGAACATATAACATTCGACAACAGATCTGCAATGCAGTGCAATACTGTTTATTTAGCATAGACACCTTGTTTCTAGCATGTTCAAAACCTCTTAAACAAGAATCTCTTTCTATTCTAACACCCTTGAATCAGTTGGGACATCATGCCGTGGTCAAGAGAGCTGCAGCACCGGCCCCCCCACCAGTCTTGCCACTCTGTTCCTTTTAACGCATCAGATAGAACCAACAACCCTTTGGTTACCGGTCGGGACGTGACTGTGTCCAGGCAGCGCAGCCTCCTGCTCGTACATCGAATCGAGCCGCTCCTCCTGATGTTGCGGCATCTGTTTTAGAAAATTCAAAGCGAGTGAGGAGAGAAGGAGCGAAGGAGTGAGTGGGCAGCGGCTGTGGAGGGATGAGAGATGGATTTTTCAAAACGAGTCTTTGATGTGAGGGTTTACCATTTGTTTTTTGGAATTCTAATTATATAATAGGGGAGGCCAGTCATGTCAGGGGCAAAGCAGGCACATGTCTCTTCAGCGAAACAAGCAAATCCGAACAATGCAGCTTTTGTCCATTGGGAAACAAGTGTGAGCTGTTGTTAGGTAACAGGATGACTTGCTGCCTTTGACGTTTTTAATAGGCCGGTATAATAATTCTTGTGATTTTAATCCAAAAGTATTAAATAGGAGCACAGAGGTTTTACCATGGAGACAACTCACTTGTTTAGGTTTCTGTCTTTCTTTCTCTACCTCCTTGTTCAGGCTAGATTAACTGCGGTGTCTAAACTGCCTGTGTGTGTGTGTGTGAATGTTGTTTGTATCTACAGTATATGTCAGTACTGGGATAAACTGGTAACAACTCCAGTATATACCCGCCTCTTGCCCAAGCTGTGATTGGCTCCATCATCTTCTTCTGACTGTTAAAGGAAGGACTTGTTATATATACTTACATGCATGAAAAGAGTTTGTTTTAGACTCAATAAAAGTAGAATTCAATCTAACCATGAAATCAATTATGTTCTATATGTGTTAACGGCTTTTTTTACCAAACAATATGTGTATACTGTCTTTGTTAAATGACTCGTGACCTAACAAACACATCTTTGAATTACTGGCAGTGTTTCTCAAAGCTTAGCAAGACTATAACAAACTTGCCTGAGCCGCTGCACTCAGCTTTTGAATGAATGGAGAACTGAATGAATGGAGAAATGAGAGGAAAACACTGGGTCTGCACAATAAGGACCTGCACACCCTGCTCACAGTAACTCCAGGCATAGTTCTGTGTATCCAGTACAAAGGGGGGGTTATCCTCTCTTTTTGGTGCGAGGATAAAGAGCAGCCTCTCGTTTGTCAGCGTGACGACCTGTTAGAATGGATACGTGACAATGGTCGAGACGGGATGCACTTTTTATTTCTCTCGATCTTCCCGGAACGATTGGGGAAATGGAGTACGTAGGCATGATCCCGCAAATTAGGATAAAATGGAAATCCATCTCGGTGGTTGTTATCCATTTAGCGGGCGCAAAATTGAAATGGGTTAAAGCTTTAATGACCTGGTTAAATCCCCACTGTGCACTGCCAACAGGCAATGCATGTTCTGTTTTGACAGACTTAGCAAATAATCCGCAGCAATCAGCTTGTGAAATTCATCACAGCAGGTTTGACACACACGGTCCCCCAACATGATGACGCAGGCTCCCGCAAATATATTGTGAAGATACTTTTAATGCCGCTGAAGCGCGTCCTCGAGGTGCTAAAACGTGAAGTCGGATTCAGGTAATGATCCTGTTTGCAGGTGCACGAGCAAACGTTATTTTGTCTGTCTGGGGAGACGTGGGTTGCCAATTTAAAGGCCCCTTGTGGCCACGGATCAGCGGGCTGTCAGACTGCAGGGCTGGAGCTCCGCTGTAACAATCATTCACCTAACGCACTTTAATTGACCTGCTCATAGGGCCATTTCGCAGAGGGTCAAAATATTCACAATCCACCATGAGGGGCCTGCAAATTCATAAAGCTTTAATCCAGTAACGCGCCCTCCAGCATCAGCAGGGTCAAGAAAAACAAAAAAAACAGGAAAAGTTTGATCTGGTCTCAGGCGTGAACTTTATATGCCAAACGTGGATTTGTTTTCATTAGCTGTAAGCCATAATCATCAAAATTAAAAGAAATAAATGGTTGAAATATTTCACTCTGTGTGTAACGAATCTATATAATGTACAAGTTTCACTTTTTGAATTGAATTATCGAAATAAATGAACTTTTCCACGATATTCTAACTTATTGAGATGCACCTGTATGTTCGAGATACAGAACCTCGTGTTTTGATGGCGTGTAATCAAACCTCGACGCCACGCTCCACGGTCACACCGTGTGACGAAAACTCGATCTTTGAGGTAGTTGTTATCTCCATCTTGTTTAGATGACACTCATCTCAATTTGAAGTTGATCTGATGAAAGCCCTGGGACAAGTCGGTCAAAGTAAAAATGTGAAAAATGGCCACTAAATGCAAAATGGCGGGCTTCACGTTGCGTTTTTCAAAATGCACCTCTAGACTTTTTTGTTTGTCTGGTCACGATACACCTGTGTATCGATTTTTGTGAAGATTGGTCAACGTGAACTCAGGAGCTGCGTTCCAGGGGGCGCTGTTGAGCCATTTTGCCACGCCAATTTCAAATTACTCCAGAATACGTAAAGTTTGTAATTTTCTGCAAACTTTGGTAACGATTGGAGCATGTTAAAGCCCTCAAAAAGCCAATTCATTTGCCTGAAAAAAGAAAAAAAAATACTAATCCTTACAATTTCAATAGGGCCTCCCACTGTTGGGTGCTCGGGCCCTAATAAAATGGACTCTCTGGTTCTGTTGAGAAAATTTGCTCTTGAATTAATATTAAACATCTGGCACAGGACATATGTTTCCAGCTCAGTAAACAGGATGTGGTGGTTATGATTTACACAAGCTTTTAGGTTACAATCCAGCATTTCCTCTATTTCCTCTTAATAATATGAACTTAATATAAAACAAACATAAAAGCCCATGTAAATCATAACCACCACATCCTGATTACTGAGCTGGAAACATATGTCCTGTGCCAGATATTAATATTAATTCAAGAGCATATTTTCTCAACAGAACTGCGACAATAGAAATTTTCGGTCGTGAACATGGGGAAATGTTTCAGGAATTAGATCCAGAAATTTCCTTTTACATATGAAGAACCCAGCAGGAGATTGTCCAAGTCAGACTCGTTTACAACAACAAGAAAATGTCTGAAATGTTCAGATGAAACTTGATGTATGAATTGTAATTAGGGCCCGAGCACCGATGGTGCCTTGTAAGGATTATTTCTTATTATTGTGACCCAAATTAATTGGCTTTTTTTTAGGGCTTTAACATGCTCAACTTCTTACCAAACTTTGCAGAAAATTTGAAAGTGGTGAAAATTTACGTATTCTGGAGTAATTTCAAATGGGCGTGGCAAAATGGCTCAACAGCGCCCCCTGGAACGCAGCCCCTAGGTTTCCCTTTGACCGATCTTCACAAAAATCGTAGCCCAGGTGTATCATGACCAGACAAACAAAAAAGTCTCAAGGGGCATTATGAAAAACGCAACAGAAAGCCCGCCATTTTGGCTTTAGTGGCCATTTTGGCCATTTTGGCCATATTCCACATTTTTACTTTGATGTACCCTTGTCCCAGGGCTTTTATCTGATCAACTTCAAATTGAGATGAGTGTCATCACAACAAGATGGAGATACAAAATAACCCAAAGATTTTTCGTCACACGGTGTGACCGTGGCGTGGCGTCAAAGTTTGATTACACGCCATCAAAACACGAGGTTCTGTATCTCAGACATACATGGTCCAATCGAGTCCAAACTAGACATGTAAGACAAGTGTCCTGGCCTGATGACATCTACACAGAAATCATGACTTAAAATCACAGCGCCACCTGCTGGCTACAGGACGTGACATGTTTTATACTTTGATGAATTGCTCCTGGCTGCTTTACAATAAACAGCTCAAATGAGCTCAGTCAAGTCATTGGATCATGGTCAGAATTGTGACATTTCCTCAAACCGTGTAAACATTGAGGTGCGGCGATGGATCATCCTTCGCCAAAGGAGACGATGTTGTCATAACTCCAGTGTGCATAGTCCTATCATCACCAAACTTCTGTCTCATGATCAGAGTCCAAGCCTGAACAGCTCTATGTGTCAATATTTCCTCAGTGTCATAGCGTCACCTACTGATTCGCCATGAAACAGGAAGTACTTTGTAAATCTATTCTGCATTATCCAACCGGCTCCGAACTACTGACCTATGATCACAATCCTGACCTGAACACATCCATATATTAATATTAGTTCAGGGTCATAGCGCCACCTACTGATCAGTGTGATAATTAAGTTGTTGTAACATTGTCCAATTGACACAAAATTGCTCCCGCTACATCAGAGCCCCTACTTGAACAGATATATTAGTCTGTAGGTAATAATAGTGATGGCGCCACCTACTGGCAACAGGAAGTAAGCTTTGTTTTACAACTATCATTCGATTTACATAAAATGTTCACAGTGTGATGTGCAATTGATAGCGTGGACCATAATGAGCAATTAGCAGGCAAGGATCGACATCACGTGACGGACACAGGAAGTGAAGCATTTGTCCTTGGCACAGTGCGCAAAACGCATGCAACACGGAGATGTGCGCTTGGTCATTGATCGCTCTCTCCACCGACTGCAACAGGCTTCAACGTGCGTGTGCTCGGGCCCGTCAGTGCTACAACGTAGCCCTAGTTTATTATTATTATTATCAAGCATCATCTACACACTTTGAACTGTGCTACTTGCTTGCTTGGATTTTTCCAGCAAAGTAAAATATAATTATGATTAATATTATATCAATATTGACATTTAACAAACTAGAGGAAAAACAGATTCTTCCAGCAGAAATCCCCTCATGTGGTGTTTTGACGATGGTCTGTTCAGTTGGGTTGAAATCTGGCGACTGTGAAGATTCACATCACTTTCCCTCTCCTGGAACCCGTCAGTGACACCGTGTGGCCAACTGATGGCGGCATTTCCCTCCGGGCAGACGCCACTTCCATCAGGACAGAACTGTGTCATCACGGGATGAAGGTGATCCCTCAGAATTATTTTTATTGATTTTCAGTGTCTCCTCCCCGTGAGAGGACAAGTGGACCCAACTCGTGCCAACAAACTGTCCCCTGCAGCACCAGAGCCACCAGATGCCCTCGCTGTGGGGGTCAATCCTTCCGTCCGCACAAACACTCACTTGCATGCCAAGAATATGACGACTCATCGACCAGAGGACTTTTTCCCACGTCTCTGCAGACGATGGTTTTTAAACTCCGACCTCTCCACTTATCTTTGTAACGAGGGATTATACAGTGTCCTGCTGTAATATTCCTCTGTATGTAACTGACTGTTCTCGTCTGATTGTGTCCTGCACTGACATCATCCATCACCAGAGGATGGATGGACAGCTCCCGAAAATGAAGTGTCTTGATTGCCCCCTGGTGGCTGGCTCAAAAAAAAAACACCTCCTCCATGTTAGCCTACGAGAAACCATACACTGTATATAACGATGGACGACATGACAGCGGCTTAAAAGTGAGGCCAACATCTCAATTGTCCCCCCCCCCCCCCCCCCCCCCCAGTAGCTGGCTGCAGAAAAAGGCATATAACCTCCTCCATGTTAATGGATGGGACATGGATCAAACTAAAAAATCTAAATGCACATGAATACAATTTGGTGGTTTCTTCATTTTAAGAAGTTCATATCACACTGATGTATGTTCAAGTGTCAATTTTTTCAGTAAGTTATGAGCTATGAAACCGGTGGGTGAGTGGTCAGGCTCGTGTATCGGTGGGACCTCGATCCCCGACAGACTCCAAACTACGTCCTTGCCTCAAGATGCCAGCGTTCGTATATCTGTAATGTTTTGGTCCCTATTTCTGGATAGTGAGAGAAAGTAGAGATGCGTCGTCCATCGTTATTTATAGTCTATGTCTCCTACTGAAGCACCAGTCAGTCGAGCATCTGTGACTGAAACTCCTGCTGCCTGTGCCCCAACATTGAACCCTCTTTCAAAGCCACTTAGATCTTTTCCTCTTGTCATCTCGATGCAAACTCAAAATCAACTCAGTCTGCTCAGCGTTTTTCAAACATGCCACAGAGCATCGCCGGAGGTTTACTGCGTCATCATCGCACCATGCGGTGCACTTGTGTTAGAGCATCTGCCTTCGCTATGCTTCCCTGCTCATTTATTCAGGTTTTTCCTTTTTAAAGTTTCCCTCCCATCTGTATCTTAATGATGAATGAATTCCTCCTGCTTCACTCGGAGCTCTGGCGCCTCATCTCTATCCTGCCATCGATTAGAGATGTGCTCAATAATTCACATAATAGCATTGGAAAAGAGCTGGCAATTTATCATCAGTTATGCCATTTGGGTGTGAGGCAATGACCCCCCCCCCCCGCTAAATCATCCTGTGACATTATGGATGGGGTCATTTGTATCTGTGTCATGTGATGATTACTTCGTTACAATGGATCCCTCTGACCTCGATGTGATTCAGTGAATAAATAGGGTTTGTTCATTGTGAGCGTGAAGGTTCCCTCAGGTGTCAGGGTGACAAGAGGTCAGGCTTATTTTCTATGGACCAAAAACATTTTTCACAAGAACTCAAGATGTATTTTTTATAGTTAGGTGCAGTATGAAAGCTGTGCATGTTCAACAGACCAGGAGGGTGTGACGACAAATGCATTATGGGAAAATGTAGTTAGGTATATTCATTTGGCTCCTATACCAGTGCCGGAAAGTCACGGCATCGCACATCTGGAGCATCAATTAGGACCATTTCTTTTTCAAGTTTTTCAAAATGCAACCCCAACTTTTTTGAAATGTAATATTTAATGATTGGTTCACCCCTCAAAGAAACACATTCATATATTAACATTAAATGTGATTAATCTGCCGTTCTTAAGCTAACAACAAATGTGCAAGCTCGGACAAACCAGTGTTATGGAAGTTTCCTGGAAGCTGGTGAAAGGAGAACTCAGGCAGCAGCAGCACTTGATGCATCAATGAGACCAGAAGGTGAAACAATATACAAACGCTAACAGAGTAACATGAGCAATTGTCACCCCCCCAGGTCTGAAGATGTCTCCCACAGCCTCCCAGTATATCTCCCTCCATTTCTGTCACCCATTCCAACAGTACATCTATTATTGGCTAGAACTGCTGTCACTTGCTATGTTACATGTGTTCACATCCTATTGGAGAGTTAAGCCTAAATAGGCATAAATAAATCACATTGTGTCCTTACGTCTTGCCACTGGTGAAATACACAAAAGAGGTGAAGTTGGTGAGAGTTGAAGTTGGTGCCTCTCTGTCTGGCTCATCTGAGTTAGATATGAAAGTCCCTCAACATAGACACAACAATACACTGTTGATTGGTCCTTTATCTATAACCTGACCTGGGTATTGCTTAGAGAGATAAGTGAGTATCTGTGGAATTAGACAGACACTATTCTCCTGTACAGATATGATGTGTAATATACAATATACACTAATATATAGTGGCATATACAGTAATGTGTGAGGATGTTCAAAAATTCCTCAACAACCAGTACCTGCCCCGTATAAAACTGTAAAGAGATCCAGTTAAACATCTATTAAGACCCAAGTTAGTTATGTATAAGTTTGTAACCTTTGTTTGTAGCAGACATTAAAACTAAAAGTGCAGGTTTTACTAATAACAAGAATTACTCATTGGTAAAAGTTTTGAATTAAAGTGTATCCAACATTTTATTGTGTGGAACAGGTTTACATTATGAAATAAACACTTTCTTCAATGTCCCATTTCCTCAGTTTCACAAACTGTTTCAAACAGTCAGACTCGCACAAAAACCGGGAAATAAAAATACACAGTGAGAAGGTCCCTGTGGATAAATGATGTAATCAGAATATAAAGAAATAAGCAGACCTTCGGAGATGAGGTTTGGAATCACAGAAGGAAACGACTGCAATTGTTGGGGTCTGAAAATTAACATTCAGAGGATGAAAATGAAAAGCTGATCTTTGCTGTGGTGTTTGTAAATGTAATGAATATGTAAAAGTATGTCTGTGTCTGTGCTGCATGTATGAGTTAGAAAACACTGGAATTTCACTACAAACTTATCCCACAAAATACAATATGTCTGAGGTCCTGAACACTTTTGTATTATTTGGAGCTAGTGACAAAAACAGAGATGCCACAGAAAATAGTTAATCTTTGGATTTTAGATATTAAATAAATGGTTTAATGTATAAAATGTGTTTTTTCCTGTTCCAAAAAATCTATCTATAAAGTACGTGACCCAGAAAGTAGATGGCAGTGACTGATTCCAGTGCAGTAGCACCATTTATCTCATTCTCATCCCGTTGATATTCGATAATGAGCTTCAAAATGACCAGTTCATTTTCTAAAAATGGTTCATTCTTACGCTGAAAGTTTAAGTTTAATTTATGAATGTTATTGTCGAAAAAGTGCAACGTGAGAGAGCAAAGTCTCTGTATATTTTTATAAGGCATATTTTTTGTGATTGTAATAACAATGATGAGGGGAAAAAAACACCACCACTCGAGTCTGAGAGGATGAACTGTAAATAAACACCGTGAGGCTCTAGTTTGATGGAGTCTGACTCGTCCTCTTCTCCAGTTTGATCCAGATGCCCTTCTCTGGTCGGAGGATCAGCTCGCCCACCGGCCGCAGATCTTCTCGTTTCTGACAAGCTTCCACGCTGAAGCGCCGCAGAATGGACAACAAAACCACCTTCTCCTCCATCAGTGCAAAACGCTGACCTGCGGAGCAGCGATGCCCGACACAAGATACACAAATTAAACAGCCTCACTCGAAAAAAGTATGTATAGAAATATGTTTTTTTTTGTCCCCTCATTGTTGGCATTAAAAGCGTGGTCTTTCAGTTTGAGAGCAGAACTTATTGATTCCACGTTCAGATTTTGTAATAATTTCACTCAAAACCCTGCAATCTCACTTAAATAGCCCCTGGTTGTGCTTGGATTTGCTCTGCTTGTGCTCAAAATGTGCGCTTGCACTCAGATATTTTGTTGTTTGGACAGATTTTCAGTGTTCCAGCTTCAGCTCTTCTCCTCATTTGTCAACACCTGACATTGTTTTTATCTTTAGCGGGGCTTTATTTTAAATTCTATGTCTATTCTATTGTCTATTCTAGTTTCTTGAAAAGCGCTACACAAATAAAATGTACTATTATTTTGATCATCTGAGTGCAAGTTTGAGCACAAGCAGAAGCAAATCTAAGTATAAGCAGGGGCTATTTGAGTGTGAGCGCAGGGTCTTGAGTGACAGCATTACAAAATCTGAACGTGGAATCAATAAGTCCCGCTCTCAAACTGAAAGTCCATGCTCTTGAATAAAAGAACATTTTATAATCCAGTAACTTATAAAATATGTCTTTCATCTTCTTACCTATACAGTTGCGGAGTCCAGCGGAGAAGGGGATGTACGCATATGGAGGCCGTCCGACTGAATTCTCAGGCAGAAAACGCTCGGGCCTGAACTCCTCGGGTTCAGGGAAGTATCGCGGGTCTCGGTGAAGAGCGTACGTGACGATGACTGCGTTGGCACCTTGAGGAATCTTGAAACCATCTACAGGTAAAAACATAACTTGATTAAGAAAAACATAGATCATTATTTTCTAAACTGTTTTCACTAAAGATGTCCAAATACGAGAGGAAGGAATTAATTAGAAAATACAGCACATGCGGACATTTTTAAATCCTATTTTCATAACCTTTTGTTGGCTATAAAAACATTGTATTCACCAAATTAGTTGCTGTTTGGGGGGAAAGGATTTCATTAATGACACCATAGGATTTCACCAAAACTGAGCTGTTAACTTCAGAGCTATTACAGCAACTGAATTGTGTAGGATTCTTTTTTTTAAGAATACAGATTCAAAATAATAGACAAAAATATCGTCCCTGTTGACACGAGTATATAAACACAGAATTTGTTTTTTTGCAATGATTTCACCTCAGATTCCATATCTCGGGTGTTTTAACCTCATCGTTTCTTTTCAGACTAATTTCTCAAATTACTTTTTAACCAAAGAATTTCAACAAGAATTGGCAATCAATAAACTCAGCAGGCTCATCTACCAAATTACATTTTGAAATCCACATTATAAATTTGCGACAACAGTATGAAATAAATAATATAACAAATGAACGTTTCATTCCGGCCCCATCACGCATGTGTTACTCACTGATGTGGCAGTCCTCACAGATGCGGCGGGCGAAGAAAGGCACAGAGGGAAACAGTCGCAGGGCCTCCTTGATCACACACTCCAGGTATTTCAGCTTCTTCAGGTCCTCGGTGTTAGCGGCCCGGTCAGATGTACCTTTGCACATTAGACAGGAAGTACTGTTAAAGTCCAAAATATACACTACCGTTCAAAAGTTTGGGGTCACATAGAAATGTCCTTATTTTTCAAAGAAAAGCACTGTTTTTTTCAATGAAGATAACATTAAATTAATCAGAAATACACTCTATACATTGTTAATGTGGTAAATGACTATTCTAGGTGGAAACGTCTGGTTTTTAATGAAATATCTACATAGGTGTATAGAGGCCCATTTCCAGCAACTATCACTCCAGTGTTCTAATGGTACATTGTGTTTGCTAATCGCCTTAGAAGACTAATGGTTGATTAGAAAACCCTTGAAAACCCTTGTGCAATTATGTTAGCACAGCTGAAAACTGTTTTGCTGGTGAGAGAAGCTATAAAACTGGCCTTCCTTTGAGCTAGTTGAGTATCTGGAGCATCACATTTGTGGGTTCGATTATACTCTCAAAATGGCCAGAAGAAGAGAACTTTCATGTGAAACTCGCCAGTCTATTCTTGCTCTTAGAAATGAAGGCTATTCCATGCGAGAAATTGCGAAGAAACTGAAAATTTCCTACAACGGTGTGTACTACTCCCTTCAGAGAACAGCACAAACGGGCTCTAACCAGAGTAGAAAGAGAAGTGGGAGGCCCCGGTGCACAACTCAGCAAGAAGACAAGTATATTAGAGTCTCTAGTTTGAGAAGTAGACGCCTCACAGGTCCTCAACTGGCAGCTTCTTTAAATGGTACCCGCAAAACGCCAGTGTCAACGTCTACAGTGAAGAGGCGACTCCGGGATGCTGACCTTCTAGGCAGAGTGGCAAAGAAAAAGCCATATCTGAGACTGGCCAATAAAAAGAAAAGATTGATATGGGCAAAAGAACACAGACATTGGACAGAGGAAGATTGGAAAAAAGTGTTATGGACAGACGAATCAAAGTTTGAGGTGTTTGGATCACACAGAAGAACATTTGTGAGACGCAGAACAGGTGAGAAGATGCTGAAAGAGTGCCTGACGCCATCTGTCAAGCATGGTGGAGGTCATGTGATGGTCTGGGGCTGCTTTGGTGCTGGTAAAGTGGGAGATTTGTACAAGGTAAAAGGGATTTTAAATAAGGAAGGCTATCACTCCATTTTGCAACGCCATGCCATACCCTGTGGACAGCGCTTGATTGGAGCCAATTTCCTCCTACAACAGGACAATGACCCAAAGCACACCTCCAAATTATGCAAGAACTATTTAGGGAAGAAGCAGGCAGCTGGTATGCTGTCTGTAATGGAGTGGCCAGCGCAGTCACCAGATCTCAACCCCATTGAGCTGTTGTGGGAGCAGCTTGACCGTATGGTACACAAGAAGTGCCCATCAAGCCAATCCAACTTGTGGGAGGTGCTTCAGGAAGCGTGGGGTGAAATTTCTACAGATTACCTCAACAAATTAACAGCTAGAATGCCAAAGGTCTGCAGTGCTGTAATTGCTGCAAATGGAGCATTCTTTGACGAAAGCAAAGTTTGAAGAACAAAATTAATATTTCAAATAAAAATCATTATTTCTAACCTTGTCAATGTCTTGACTATATTTTCTATTAATTTTGCAACTCATTTGATAAATAAAAGTGTGAGTTTTCATGGAAAACACGAAATTGTCTGGGTGACCCCAAACGTTTGAACGGTAGTGTATATATAAACAAAACAAAGTCAGACAGCTGTTAATTACTTTAAGCTCCAGTTTCCTGCTCTTGACCTTTCTCCTACTTTATGTTTTCCTGCCTCCAAGATAGATAAGAGTCTAGAAGTACTACACCCTATGTATATATATTGTGTTTAGGTGATAAGACACAAGTTCAAAGGCAGTAATCTAAAGTATATGGTACATGGTGCAGGGGCATCAAACCCACTTTTGCCAGTTTAACAATAGAGTTTTCCAAGTGGTCGAAAAGTCGAGGGTGTGTAACATTCAATAAACCAATCAGAGCGCCTTATCCCATTCCCTTTAAAACCGATTCGGATAATCATAGCAACCCTGGATAGGAACATTATCACATCAGTCTGGAACTAGCAAAGACAATTGCATCTAACTCTGCACCGCTTTGCATCAGTGTAAGATAAGGCCACATCACTGCAGTCATTTTTATAGCTTTTCTTAGAAGAACTAAATTCTCAAGCTGTTATGGCGAAAAAGGCCAAAGCTTGCCTCATGGAAAATGTTCTGATAAATCCACAGAGGAGTGGAAGTGATTCACATATTCTTGACATATTTTTCACAGCCATTATCCCTGTGTAAGCTCCCCTTCACTTGTACAGAGCAAAGGAGACAGAAGGCCTCTGGGCAGGAAAACACAAATGATGAAGAACATGTTACTGTTACCGAACACTTCCTGCAGCTCTTGTTGAACTTTGCTGAGCGCCTCAGGGTGGGAGCCCAGCAGATGTAGGCACCAGTTCATAGAGGCGGCTGTGGTGTCATGACCCTGCGAAAATAAAGATAGAACGAGTCACAGCCTTGTCGTGTTATCTCATTAAGAACAGATGATAATATATTAATCTGGAGTTTCTTTTCTAATCCCACAGTAGGTCCTGCATTCACACTCATTTTACCATTTTTCCTTTTTATTTTGATCGTGCAAAATATTGATTGGTGCACCTTAAATACTTTTTTCTCCAGTTTCCTTTGTGACCACTGACCCTGAACATAAAGGTGTCCACTTCCTCTTGAATGTCCTGGTGGCTCATCTTGTTGCCGTCCTCATCTTCGGTCTTCAAGAGCATGTCCAAGAATGCCTGTCGTTTCTTTTTGCCGTTCTCAGATTCGCTGTCTGACTTGGTCGAGGATATTTTCTCTGCTCTTTCATGGATCACCTGAGAAGAAAATGAAATAAAGTGTTATCCTGATATTGTTTCATTTACAGAAATAAACAAAATTTCAACCCGTTACTCCATTACTCACTTTGTTTGTAAAAGAGTGCAGAATCTTGAGTGTCTTGTCGTGCTCCCGACCTTCACTAAAGTAGTTGTACACAATGTCAGGCCAGAACCAAGGCTTCCTCTGTCTGCGGCTGATAATGTCACTCATTCTGAGAGTAAACAAAAACATTTTGTTAAAGATGACAGATATTAAGTCAAAATATCAGATCATTTATGAATTACAATGCAAATGAAAACCACTCACTTGTACACACTTTCTACATATTCTGAATTTGAGTTACTCTGCGCGTAGATTTTCTTTCCCATTGCAGTTTCTGAAATTACATTGTTGGAAGAAAGGAAGAATCCAGCGTAAGATTGTAATGGCAGATTTGCATTTGTGTAATGTTTAATAGAAGAACAGATATGTATTTAGAAGAAGTAGATAACAAATGTGTTTCTGTGACTTACAAAAGTTGCAGAGGGGACTATAAGTGTTTATGGCCCTCACATGTGTGTCTTAGCAAATGCTTCACTGCAGGGGTTACTTAGTGTGTCTGATAGAGATGGGTGAGGGGAACTCTGCATTGTATACAGGACTGGAGTCTTTTGATGTTGTAGATCTAGATAGGGGATCTCGGAGACAGATTGTCTCACACCAGAAGGGCACACCAGGGGTCTGAGATGGAGATCTGAGACAGGAACTCTGCCCAACCTGGTCAGACATCAAGAGGCTGAAGAATACCCTTTGGCTCCTCGCGGGGAGGGGCTTCTGATTGTATAAGTGAAGTGATTCTCCTATGCTCTGTGCTCATTCTGTACACGTCACACTAGGTGGCTGTGTGGGGTGAGCCCACCTGCAGGTGTTTTAGTTGAACTTTCCTAGAGACAATGTTATGTGTGTATTATTATACAATAGAGTATGATTATTAAACAGAAACTGCCACCACAAGATTGTTGTCCTTTCTTGTTTATATGTTTTATATGAGGTTAAAGGATAATTCAATAAGTTCATTTTTCCGTACACTCACCACAGATAATGTCCAGAGCGCAGAGAGTGACGTGACTGAAGCAGTTGAAGGAACCTTTCCCGGCCTGTTTCTCCAGCTTCTCCACCAGGACCTCCGCCTGCTCGTTCATCACCTCCAAGAAGTCCGTCAGGATGGAGAAGTGGAAGGTGGGCGTCAGCATCTTCCGCCGCTGACGCCACTTCTTCCCGGTGCTGAAAGGAAGAGGAAAACAAATCAAAGTAGGTTTGAGGTTGAGAGAGAACACATGGACCCATCGATATATTCTTCATAAAAACTGCGAAATAGATCAAAACAAATGATGTGAGAAGCCGAAATAAACTTTTACTTTATTTCATTTAAATCCAATTTAAGTCATTGTTTCTAAATTTTGTTCTATTCAATTTCGGTTCAAAATTAGGTGTCTAGAAAAATTATTTAATGAAATGAAATGTGGACATTCCAGAGAATAAATTATAATTTCTTAGTGACCACAGTAAAGGGATAATTTTCAACTATTAAAATTATGAACCTGAATATGAGCAGAACACGTCTTCTTCAATATCGTGAGGTACCTACCTGGTAAGAAGACCAGTTCCAAGCCAAGGGTGGAGGAATTCATATGCATAAGATTTGTCCATGTGAATAGAGTTATTCAGGAGTGTCTACAAACAAAATGTCATAAACAGTAAAATATATAGCACAAGATCAGGAGAATGTATATTACTGTTATTATTAGAGTTGGGCCATTCAATGGATTTATTCATAATTACTTATCAACCATATCTTAGAGTGTAACCACTGATTGCTTCCTTTAAGTCAATACAGGGTTTTACTACTGAAATAATCAGCTGTAGCAGTTATGAACGATACTGTGGCTGCAGTCTGAGCATCAACAGAGCTCCAAAGTGCAACATCAGCAAGGTTACAAGTTGTCATTTAATGTGTGAGTTGTTGACATCCTCTGCCCATAACACTCGACTAAAGTGAAGAGAAAGTAGCAAAAAAAAAACATTTTAACATGGAAAAAACTACTCAGGACGGACAGAAGTGCAACAGATGCTGCGTGTAACAGCACATCAACAAAACAACTATATTAAAAGACAGTGTCTAACATAAATGGACAGGTGTTTCATCGTTTAAAGCTTATTATACAAAAAAAATGTGACATATTTATAGAAATATAAGATAAGGCGTGTGGACTACTGTACAAACTATATGGTTGATCATCATACCTCAACGGTGTTAGCGTGAAACAGGATCACAAACGGCACCGGTCCGATCCAGAGCTTGAACAGAGGTGCGTTATAGAAATCACGGGTCAAATCCTCAATTTGGCGGAAGAAATCTGAAACAGAGAAACTATCATAAACCTGCAGAAATGGAGCATTACACCATCAGTGATGTAACTGGGCCTAATGGTCTATCCCTCAGCAAGCTGCACAGGAACCAGTGCAGCCAGCCTCCTGTAGCAGCATGCTGATTGTTCTCTTACCTCCCGAACTGGTTTTGAACTGCAGTGCGTTTCCGATGAAGGGGTACGTTGCCCCCAACTGGGGGATTGGCTTCATCAAATACCATTTGTGCAGGTAACCGCTGAGCAGCTTGTAGGTGATGTAGGTGAGAGCAACAAGGAAGACGCTGACTCCCAGTAAAGGAATCATGGAGCCACCAAGTAAGGCTGTCATTTTCCAGCAGTGTATATAAACAGATTATGTGTGTGTGTGTCCTGTTGTGCTTTGCCTTCATTATATGGAGGCAGTGACGCGTGTGCTGCCTTTACTCCTCCTTCCCTCTGATGCAAATTCACTGACAACTCAACAGGGTCAAGGGAAGCCACCGCCTTTACTGTCCTTTATGGCACTAACACAGTTTAGACAATGTCACAGAGTGTTGAAGATGGAAATAGGAGACACGTTATATCAGCGATGGGAGAGAGATGAACACGAAGAAGCTCCTCAAATGTGCAAAAACACAGAGGAATGTAAATATTGTCGCAAATCATGCAACAAAGATGTTAATTATTCACCACATGTCAGAGGAGCTGCCCTTGAACAGCCGTTCTCCAACTTATTCTGCCTGTGTGTGTGTGTGTGTGTTTTTTCCCAGGTCAACATCCACTCAAGTCCCATCTAACCTGATAAGTTAATGAATAGCAGCCTTATCTCAGCTATTGGCCGATCAAATATGTTTTATACTTTGAACAGGTTTCACAACAGTTTTTTAAAATAACAATATTTTAGAATTTTGGGGTTATTTTTAGTCATGTGTTACTATTTATATATATTTATATAATTATTATAATTTCACATGTATACTCAATTGTGATCTCTGCCAATGAGGTTAGGTTTTCACCCCTGTACCTTGGTTTGTTTATTAGCAAGATTGCGCAAAAACTACTGGACAGATTACAACTTGGCGTACGGATGCTCTTTGGGACAGGGAAGACATATCGGTGTGGATCTGGATCAGTGGGCAGATCCAGCAATATTTTTTTATCACTTTCTTTAATATTGCGAGATCGGGCATTTTCTTTTTTCTTTACATTTTCACTGATTTCCCAGAGAATAAATCCAGGATCTTGATGGAAAATAAATCAGGCAAGTTTAAGTGACTGATATTTATGAGTTTGTGCAATTTGGTGCAGATTGTAATAAAAATGCAGATAAAGTGAATTTAAATGTTGTTTCACAAGTGGACTGTTGAGCCTTGGCCAGTGGTATGTACTCTCTGAGAGCCATTCCAGTTGAGCACTCATTTACTGTCTATATGTCCAATATGTCTTTCCAAATAAAACAAATCTGATGATGTATAATTATTATATTTCAGCTGCCATGGGACGTCTGTGGTGCTGCAACACTGACCTGATGATACACCATCACTTCACCACTGCGGACCATCAGGGTCGTATAGTAGGTATTTAGGCCATGTATTCTCATGTAATTAATTTTTTTATTTAGAGAGTGTAAAAACTAAAACATTTAGACTATAGCATGTTTAATTATGAAAACATGTAGACCCAATACACTTCCAAGTTTTATTTAGTATTTGTACAGAAATGCTGTAGTTTCTCACCACAACCACTAGATGTCAGAGTGACACAATATTTAATCTGACTGAAGCAGAAGATGCCGCTCAAATTATATAACTTTCAATAAGTATTTGAATTTATTAAGGTGTCATTGACTTTTATTCATCGAAGAAAACACTTGTTGTGGAGAAGGTGGTACTCCCCCTGGTGGAGATATTTTTGTTAATAAATTATTTACATTACATTGAGCTCGTTTAAAAACAATTCTGGAGAACATTTCATTTTGCTAGTATTTTCCTTGAACAAGCAAATAAGAACAAACACAAAAAAACAACAAACACCGAATGTCATCATATATAGTATATGTATATATAGTATATACAGTGTGTATATATATATATATATATATATATATATCATATATGATGTTTCTTAATGATAACTATTCCATACATAATTACAAAGGACAAAATAATTAGCAACTTCCAGCAAATGGATATAACTGGACAAACTTATTATTACAAGTGGAATTTTTCACGACTATTAAAGAAAAACGGTCAGTCCCTAAATCTATTAGTCATGCCAAGTGCCATGAGGAGTTTCTGGTGAAAGGCCGGCACCCTCTCCTTATCTTCGGGCCAATCCAGGATACAACGCGGTCGCAACATGCCCCTGCGGAGGAAGAGTGCGCGAGATAACTTGTAGTCGTGCACATCCTGCAGGAAGACCAGAACCACAGAGTCCCTGCTGGCCTCAATCACCTGGTGCAGTGCTTGATGGGCTGTGAATCTGGGTGAGGAAAGAAGTGGGAAGAGATGCAGAGGGACAAGTATGAGAACTTACTCTAATGCAAATTTACAGCGCAAATACAAAATTAAAGAAAATGTATTAAATCAGCGTTTGCTTTACCGTCTACACCAGGGATCCCTGAGAAGACTTTCAGTGACGACAAACACGATTTTCCTGGACCTCCTCATGTTCTCCATGATGGACTGGAGCAGCGACACCCCAGGGACTGCATCTCGATCCTCCAAATAAAACTTGCAGTTTTCATTCTCCAAGGGGACCATCACCCTCTCCACCCATCTGGCATCCCTCTCCGCATGTATGATGTAAGCGTCATACTCAAATTCCCTGCCCTCCTCAACACTGGCATCACTAAATCCTAACGTGCGACTGACCAGTATGTTCCAGTAGAACTGAATCCTCCAGCCGTGGAACCGCACAAACAGGGCCGTTACCATAAGCATCAAGACAGTGGTGCTGCTCAGTAAGTAAAGAGCATAAAATGGGGTGTTATCTTTGCAGGAGAGGGTGTCAAACTGCATGATTGAGTGGTTAAAGTACGCGAGTGGAGTGTTGCACATATACTGGTCGCTGAGGTCTGGCACAATGGTCATGTTTGTGCTGTTCAACCACGTCACAAACCACAGGATGCTCTCACACGTGCAGTCAAAGGGATTTTTGTCAATGACAAGTAGGCTGAGTTTTCTCATGGGAGTGCCGAACACTTCAGGCTTCACAGCTGTGATCAGGTTCTTCTGTAAACGCAAGACCTGCAAGGACTTCAGATCGTCGAACACAGAGTCCTTGAGACTGTTGAGGAGATTGTTTGAGAGGCTTAGCTCCCTGAGGTTCGTCAAACCTCTCAGCGCCTCCTGTGGGATCTCATCTAGCCCGTTGTTGTCCATCCATAAGGTTGTCAACTTCTCTGCCCCTTCAAGAAACAACACCGGCCCACCTGGGTTGGCGTCCTTCCACAACCGCGCGAAGTTGTTATGTGGGAGCTTCAGCACCTTCAGGTTCTCAAGCCCCTTTAACATACTCTGTCTGATGTTCGCGATGTTGTTGTTACTGAGATCCAGGTAGGTGAGGTTGGACAGGGGCTGGAATGGCGATTGATCCAGGTTCAAAGTTGTGCTGTTCAGACTTTTCCCCAAAGTCAGGACCCTAAGATTGGGCACATTGATGAAGGAGGTTGAGCTCAGCTGGATTTTCCAGTGGTTGTAGGTCATGTGAATCTCCTGAATCTGATCCAGGCCTTCGAACTCTTTTCCACTGAGAGTTTGTTCTATGAAATTTAAATCTAGAAGAAGAGTGGTGAGGTTTCCCAAAACGGAGAAGCTTCCAGGATTTATGCGTGTTATAGCTGTTGCTGTGAGATTTAGTTTTCTGAGAGGCGATCCCGCAAGTGACAATAAGGTTTTGTTGGAGATAATTCGGAGAGATATGCAACTACTCCAGCTCATATCAAGCTCTTTAAGACTCGTCAAGCCTGTAAACGTGTGTGCTGTGATTTCCCGAAATGCAGTTCCCTGTAACATTAAACTCTCCAGGGCGCTTAACATTTGGAAAGAGAAATCGTCGATTATCGGGGTGGAGGAGGTTCGACTTTTCACCAGGGCTTTTGTCAGTGTGAGTTTTGTCAAACTCTTTAGCCCCTGAAACGTGGCCTTGGTCACGTGCTTGATGTTGTTGTCGGTCAAAATTAGAGTCTGAAGTCTGGGGAGCCACTGAAACGTTCCTTCCTCTATTTTACCCATGCTGTTATGGGACAGATCCAGAAAGGTCAGATTTGCTTTCTGCAGCCCTGCAAAGGTCGTGTTTGGGAGTGTGACCAGATTCATCTTCCGTAGAGACAAGGCATCGATGGATGACCCCGACAGCTCCGAGCAGAGTTTGGAAAGAACCTGAACGCCCATTTTGCTCCCATCCATGATTAAAGTACGCAGGCCTGAAATGGACTTAAGGCAACCAGGCTCCAACTGCAAGAAAACACAACAGAGATCTTGCGGTGAGACGAAAAAAGGGAAACAAAACAGACAACTGAAACCAAGGCGCTACAACAACTCTACTTCTGGCTTGGACAGCTCAATTTCATTTCCCATTTCCAGGTAAGTTTCTTACTGTCTTTAGAGGCACGGATGAGAGATCGAGGACTTGTAGAAGGGCTGAATTTTCAAGGAAAGAGAAGTCGTCTTTCTTCAGTGTGGTGAAGTCGTTGAATGCCAGATTGAGGGTCACCAGGTTGGGCAGCTGAGGATGAGAGCTGATCTTGGCTGACATCAGTTTGTTCATGGAAACATCAAGAGATTTCAGATTCTGAAAGGTGAATAAAGACAAAACAGTTACTGAACTGAATTGAATCCCCAAAAGTGACCCATTGGTGTTCTGGAACCTGTACCTTTAATGCGGAGAAGGGCTGCCCCTGTAGCTTTAGCCTATTACTCGCCATATTCAACCATATCAGGCTCGTGCAGTGACTCAGATCCTCCTCTTTCAGCAAGTGCACTTCGTTGTGTTTGGTGTTCAGCGTCTGCAGCAGCGGCAGCATCTGGCACAAACCCTGGTCCAGCTTGGTGACACTGTTGTAGCTGACGTCGAGGTGGAGGAGCCCCTGGTAGGGGTTGAGTGACGCAGGGGGAATCCTCACCAGTCGGTTGTGGGACATATCCAGGCTGGAGATGTTCCCCGGCAGGTAAGGAGGGATGGCACTGAGGCTGAGGTGGCTGCAGTCCGCTCTGCCGTCTTGCACTTGGCAGGACGTCTTCTTCTGATGGGCCAAGCAATGCTGCGGCCCCGTCAGAATGGAGCATCCGATGACGATCCATGTGAAGTGAAGGGAACGAGGGGAACACATTGCTTCAAAAACCTATGGAAAGAATAGAGTAAAATCTCAAGACAGCACAATATGAACAACCAAGACATTGTCCTATCGTAGAAAGTGAATCACTGTAAAAACTAAAACTAGAAATTAGTGTGATTTCTAGTGAACAAAATATATTGAATGGCTTTGTGACTGAGCTAAATATTTGCTTTAGCAAAGTTAAAAGCAGGGTCACCTAAGCCACCTCTCATCTTTCTTCATGTGACATCCTACAGGTGGATTGAATTGATTTGATATATCTGATTGAATATAGTATAACAATGTCACGTCTATATTAGAGTAGAGGGAGACAGGTCTTCTGAGTTTTGTGTTTGAATCCGATCCGATGTTTTTGCAAATGATTGGTCCAAACCTGACCCGACCAGGCTTCATGAAGACAAATCAGAACAAACAATAATAATTTGGCACAACTGTAGGAGATTTTCTTCGTAACAGTTTCCCCGAACCTTTTAATTTTGCAGTGTGTGGCAAAACATGTTATTAAACATTGAGCAGAGGCAAAACACCACTAGAAAATATGATGCTAATCCAGTATTCACTCTTCTTTCAGCTCCTTTTTTACTCTGAACCAACTCCAACCCACAGAGGAATATCCGGCTTTATAGCAACGAAAAGCTCTGCTCACCTGCTCGTCAGCTGTTTGCTGCTGGTCTGGTTATTCAGGTTCACAAAATCTACTGGCTGGAAAATCTGACACTTTACACACTCACTTCCTTGATATAGAATAATAGTGAGGTGCAAGTTTAATATGCAGCAATGTACATGTAAGACTTATTATTATTATTATTATTATGACAGAATATATGGTTACTATAGGATAGTGATAGCATATAATCACCTAAATTTTGTACACACTATGACTGGCTCATATTTAGCGCCTGCAGATTTCTTACCCAATGTTTCCTCTGCATGTTGCATCAATACTTCATAGACTTTAAATAGGAACTAATGCATTTCCAGCTTCAATAACTCTGGTGCTGCTCACTGAGGAAGAGTCTCAGCTGCTTGTGAAGCGAACGGCAGCACAACAGGAATATAAGGAAATGAGGCAGAGGACGCTCCGGTTTCACTTCCACATCAGGAGAAAGCTGGAGAATCATTAACTGTTTCATGCAAGAGGCTCAGAAGCATTTGGGAAGTCAGAATAAAATCCATACTAGACAGGAAGCAGTGTGAGGAAGTTGTTATTTAATGTTATTAAACATTCATACCTGTTCCTATGATCAAAATGGCTCCAGACATAAGGAGGTGGCAACACGTGTTGTAAACAGGCTGTGGCACATTAAGACTTTGGGACTGTACCGTAATGTATGTTATACGGGGGAAGGTTGATATCAAATCTATTACATTCTTATATATCTGTTGTAAAAGTATTGATTTAAATTGTCAGTTTAATAATCGTAGTCAACAATGGCTGATAAAGATTTCAATAAGGCAAAACATTGGATAAATTTGTGTTTAAATCAAAGTGAAGCCTGTGTGGGACAATTACCGTAATTGTAGAAATAGAGTTGCAATATATTTAATGAGGAAATAGAAACTCAGTTGAGACCATAGCTGTGTCAAGGCCCAACAGTTTCAATATGAAACCAAATTTAAATTCACTGGATCCAGATTCAGCCACAAATTCTTCACACTCATAAATATCAGTCCGCTGAACAAGTCAGTAAATTAATCTCTGGGAAATCAATGGAAAATTATACTATAGCTTGCAATGTTATAGATGGTGGGAAAAAGAAATTCAGAATCCACCCCCTGATACATTTTGCGTAATCCTGTGAACTAAGTATATACACTTTGAGATGTTTGGAGAGCAACTATTTGTGAACAGTAGCTGCAAAACCATGTCAGTGGACAACAGCATAAATTACTCACCATTGTGTTTGAGATTGCATCATTTTGTATTTAAATGATAGAAATGTGTCTCAAACAGTGCATCCACATAAGCAAAATGTGTTATACATTAAAAAACATGTTATTATTATACTTCCCCTAGGTGTGTAGTTAACTTGAGCCTGTAAGTTCCATTATAATTGCCAAAGAATATGTGGTTATTACATTGTTTGATCAGGATCGGAACAGTCTTTGTATTTAGCAGCACAGCGATATAACACTGATTCTGTCCTGGGTGGGAACAGTGGGAACACTGGTCCTTCTCTCTCATCATCACCACCTTTCTGTCTTTTTCTCTTGGGCTTGTCTTAGCCTCTTGTGCCTTCCCAAAGGAAAGTCTGTCTGAAGAAATCTCTTCATTTTATTCTGTCTCAGTGAAGAAACACATAATGCAACAACCCAGCATATATATATATATATATATATGTTACTGTTACTGTTACATGTTACTGTTACAATATTGTAACAGTGCAGGGTGCATTGTGTCTGTCTGTCTGTCTGTCTGTCTGTCTGTCTGTCTGGGCTGGGGATGAATGGCACTGAAAAAATAGAATTTAACTAGTAAAATTCAATAATTGGCCTAGTTTTATAAGAGTAGCGTGGCTCCTTTAAGAAAGTGCTTCCGTGTATTTGAGAGAGAGAGAGAGAGAGAGAGAGAGAGAGAGAGAGAGAGAGAGAAGAGAAAAGAGAAAAGAGAAAGTATAATGATGGACAGTGTACGTTGCAGTGTGTTGTAAAATAAATGCAGCAGCTTCTCCAGGCAAGTGGAAGTGTCCTCCGTTATCTCTCAACTGCTGAAAAGGTGAAGGGTGTTAAACCCTGAAGCAAGAAGCGTCTTCAAGCCCAGGAGGAGAACAGACATCTCCCCTGTACGTAACCGACTCCGGTCCTGAGGTAAAGCACGAAAGGTCAACACTACGTTACCTTGTGTAATTACGAGAAGATGATCCACTCCACGGCCTCCACTCGATCAACCACCGCCCACATACACACACACACACACACACACACACACACACACACACACACACACACACACACACACACACACACACACACACACACACACACACACACACACACACACACACACACACACACACACACACACACACACACACACACACACACACACACACACACACACACACACACACACACACACACACACACACACACACACACACACACACACACACAAGCAATGACGGTGATCATCAGACAGAGGAGCACATGGTATTTTGCATAAGTTATTTTTGGGTGTTTGTAGTTGAACTTGTCTTCAGGTCATGATGTTCCACCCATTTTGCAAAACAAGCTGCACGTACTTTACAATGATTCTGAAATATCAAGTCCTCCCATCCAAAGATTATATGTTCAAGGTTTTCTAGACTGATAAAAATTCAAAAGCATAAATTATCGTGCCCATAAAGTGAAGGTGATTTATGGATCTGCATCTGTAATGATCCATATTTAAACAATGGGCTGTAACAGATGAATAGATGAGATACGTTCAGTGTGAAATGGCTTGAGAAATAAATTCTGGAAGCCAGAAACACATGAAGTCACATCTGAGTATGAGCGTTGACTCATCCAAACAAAATGTGACCAGTACGTTTTCTATTTTAATAACAACAGCGGCTTTAAACCTCATGGTTCAGTGTTTGTGTTCTTAGCAGAATAAAGACACTCTGCAACAATCTGCAGAAATAAGGGAACCCCCGAAAAAACCCCACAGACATTGTTTCACTTGTGTGTAGTTCAGATATTACTCATGTTGTGGGGAACTAAATCTGTTTACACATTGACATTAAAGGGACTTGTCTTTCTTACGGGGACAAAAAGCAAGTCCCCATCATGTAAATCACAATTTCAAGGTGAAGACTTGTTTTAAGGTTAGGTTTAGGTTAGGGTTAGGTGAAGGGTTAGCATTAGGCAAGTTGTAACTAAGGTCAAGGTTAGAGTAAGAGTCCATGAGAGTCAATGTAGTGTCATTCAAAGTGTGTTTACATTTAAAGACAAATTTCAGACTAAAGACAAGTTGTTGGGGACATTTTGTTGAATTAAGGACAAAGCCCCCACATTAAAACATGGTCCTGGGGACACCTTTGCGTAGCAGTAACCACCACACAGGTGGTTTTGAGTGTTACTTTTTATTACATGCTTGTGTTACTGAAATCAAAATAAAGGCCAAGTCTGTGGTCCAACCAATGAACACTGAAGAGTCATGTGATATCATTGTCATCATCAAAGTCATGATGACCTCATGGGCCCAAACATCAACAGTTGATGTGATTGTAGCTGCTGTGATCCCATGGACGTATCACACTGTATTTAAACACTACATGATAACAGGATAAATATATTTTGTAGGCTACTTTTACTGCAGTAAACATTAATGTGTGACCTTTATACACACACAGATCCACCAACGCAGGCTTCCTTTCACCTTTCACACCTTTGCTCATTTGCACTTTAAGAGTTATGAAACATGAGTGGGCGTTGTCGATTCACTCACTCATTTACTTATTTTTATCATGTTATGCTATTTCAACATAGTTTAATTACATTGAATAACTTGACCATAAATTGTATATACAAACTTGAAGTCGTCCTAACACCAGGTAAATGAAACAAGTGAAAATAACAGAAATATACACTAGAGGGCAGTATAATACTGTTAATGAGTCACTTTATGTCACTGCAACAACCCCTGCAGACCACAGGAAAAAGTTCCTATTTATTGATTGTTGCTGTCTTTGTAGGTTCATGTACAACAAGGTAGATGCAGCATATATAACATGATTAATATGGTATGTATAACTTGTATATCCTGATTCATATGTCACACAATAAATTTGTTTTCATACAGTACTTTATCATCGGGTCTGATACATTGACTATATATACACGACTTATGACAACAACTTTATCCACCTATCATGTACCAGCTGGTTTGAAAGGTACTATTCAATCAGAACTATTATTATTATTATTGATTTTATTATTATATGAATGCATGACTTTCGTTATCACCTGTTGGTTGATCACAGGTTTTTTGGTTGAATGTTGCCCCCCCCCCCCCCCCCCCCCCATTTGGTGACTCAGTTGTATGCACCTATACTAAAAAAAAAAAAAGCAATGAAAAGCATCACCCATGGTCAAGAACTGTAAACCATGTTAATCAGACTGTTTGCTTTTATTTGTGCAAATTGATTTCGGCCAAGTCGTAATTTGTAACACAGATAAGTTTTATTTTTATTTCCATTAGTTTGTTTTCAATGATGAATTACTTCTTAAATGGCATATATCTTATTAAATGAAATGGATCTCCCACAAGATATGCATCGCAAGTAAATGGAGTGAGGCTAATGTATTGGACTGTGTATATATATATATATATATATATATATATATATATTGGTGTCAGTGCAGTTCCAGGCTGCAAGGCGTTGCATTACAACAGCCCAAACACCAATAAATCTGAGTATAACCACACAGCTAAATGCGTCTTGAAAGGTCAGCAGTAATGCAAAAGCTGAAATGACCTGCTGCTGCTGCTGCTGCTGCTGCTGGAGGAGTCATATAGATTTAAAGCAGTAGATCAACAAAACCTGCATCTCTTAGAGCACAAGCAATTAGTACGTGTTGTGGAATATTGGTTAGAGATATGTCATTTCATCTCGGATTGACGATTGTTGACCAACCTTCGCTTTAAACAGGAATATGTGCTTCTCTGTAAAGAATTGCTTTAATGCCCTGTTAACAGTTCACTCACAGAGCACGTCAGTGATTGGAATGTTCTCGGTGTCGTTTTGAATCTTCAGTCATATTACACCGGCAATGACAGTGAACCACGATGTGATAATTAGCCTGACATTAGCTGTCATGGGAGGGAGCACGTGTCCTACATCACTCCCAACGATGCCATTAATCCAAACAGACACTGGCACAGTTCAAAGCTGCACTGAAATGAATGAGTCATCTCACAGAAATCCAAGAGGAGCTTTGATCAGAAATCTGTTTGTATTTGAGGGCTCATTTAAAAAAAACTGTACTCTACACAGAATAATACTTTGCATTTATGAAAATCTCTTTTTCGCCATGCTAGTGACTCAGGGACCGTGATATCGATCTGTTGGCTGGTACACCACTTTGGTTGAGATTGAAATAGCTCAACATTTGGATGGATTGCTATTTTAAATCGGTTACAGACACTCATAGTCCCCAGAGGATAGATAAATAACCAGAACGGCACTCATAGAGCACATACCTCTGCCAAGGCCCAGCAGTCCCTGAAAATCAGATTAGGCTGTGCCCTCAATTGCACACAGCTATAGATATCAGTCCCCTAAGATTCATGAATTATTCCTTCGGGAATACAATAAACAAAATCCTGTATCTCACAATGTTAAAGATAAATCAACTCAATCTGCCCCTTTTCTTCTAATCCACTGCAAAAATGTATATGTCCTGTCTTCGCCTACGTCCTGTCCTCCCATCAAGTTTGATGGAAATCTGTTCTGTAGATATTATTTAATACTTCTGACAAACAAACAAATCAGCAAACCAATGCAGGGGGGTGAAAACATAACCATCTTGGTGGAGGTAATGACTCCTCTGACCTGCTGGTGGCTCTAGAAGAAATTTTCACTTTAATATCTCATCATCTTTATGTTGGGCTGACACATAATTGTGTACGGACATTCATGGACCCAGGGGATAAATTCCAGGGTTTTTCAAGGTCCTCACAGGATGAATTGTATTCACTTTAAGCCACTGAACCACCATCAAGTCCAAATTTCTGTTTGTTGTTAGGCTATATAACACATGTTAACTTGCTAATACTGTTTTCTTTGCAAACATATTGATTATGTGTAGATTCATGAAGAGGAGGACAGTTGTCCTATACCATGACATTACATCACAGCATGTTTCTCTCTGTAATAAATTGATTTTAGTGTTGCAATGTCCATAGAGACACACACACTGTCCACAGGCACCTTTCCATCCCCTCTGTTGTCCCCTTTATCCCTCCCTCAGATTAATAAAACAGGCCCGTCCTGAGATAGACCTCAGGCCGTCTGATTGGTTTAGTCCAGTGTTAAGTCGGGGAAGCTTACGGGGCTTTGTGCCAATGGCTGGAACTGCTGAAGACCTGTGTGGAAAAGTGGGGAGAGCTAGCATGATCAGCAACGTGGTGGTCGAGTTAGTAATGTGATGAAACAGAGGGCAGATACGTCTCAGGGGGGGTGGGTGGCGGGGGTTCTGCAGGAAAAACAGCCATAAATATAAGCAGGGAGTAAAAGGGACGTGGAGCAGAAAGGGCCGTAATGAGAACCAGAGCTAATGATGCTGCAGGGAATCGTTGCAGCTCAGTTCTGCTGTAACACTGGATAAACCATGAGATGCTCTGCGAGGAGCTCAGGGGGGGAACAGAGACGGGAAAGCTGACAGGAATCAGGTGGAGATCAGATTCTCGCTGGAGACACAACTTGGCATCGGAGTGAGGGATTAAGGAGGAAGAACCCCTCCTGCTGAACTGTTGACTTGAGTGGCAGGCATTGCTGTACATGTTTGACTCACTGTAGCCACAGTGCATGTCATGTGTACATGTGATTTGAATGCACTCACGCAAAAGGGATAACTGGTGGGGGGGGGCCGCAGCAGCAGCAGCTCCATCTGTGGGAGTGTGTGTGTGACACATTCTTCATCGTATCGGCTCCGGGGGTAAATCTCCTCTCCCTCATTTGCAAATCGCTGGAGTGCTGGAATGCCCTGAAACAAAAGGTGAGTTCGCCCACATGGCTCTTCGCTGCCGTGCATGATGCGTAATGATGCACATTAACTCACTCTGCCAATTCATCATCGATGCATTACAAATTTGCATTACAAATGATGCCTTTAAAAGATTATTGATCGTAGCTAAGAGGAGTGAATGAATTACTCTCACAACAGAGCATGGTCTGGTGTAATGTGATGCATCTCACTGTCTTTGTTCGCTTTTACTTTTACATTGATATTCTAAGAGCAGAGGGGAATAAACCTCATTTCATCTTCACACGAGGCGGGTGAGGGAGAGGCAGGAAAACTACGCTGGCCGCCTGCGATGAAGAGATAGATAAAGGGCAGGGAGAGATGTGGAGGAGAGGAAGGGTGATGTACGTACAAGGAATGGTGCAGGCAGCAGCAGTAACGTAGCATGTTCTCTCTGCCCTCTGCAGAAAGAAAAAAAAAAACACACTGCAGTATATCTCCCCCTCCCCAGTTTGCTGACCAATGTTGTTTGGAGGTCGGACTCCACCGACTCCGCCACCAGTGTCAGCCACCGACACGCTGCTCGTCTGTGGTAACACCTCACAGGAAGGGGAGGCGACTGCTGATTAAAACCAGTGCATCACACGCAGGAGAGAACGCAGAGCAGGGGATGCATGTGTTACGCTAAGTGTTCCTCATCAGGGTTTGTCCTTGCAGTAATGAATTGAGCGCACTCACAGTTTGGACGACTCCACGTGCATGTGCACTGAAGATGAGAGGTGAACTAGACACAGCAGAGTGGGCAGTTGGTGTCTGATGACTGAGAATCAACCAGACTTGCTATCATTCTGAAAGTTATTGCAAAGGAAAACCTGCAGTCAGCTGCAACTGCTGTGCAATTATCAACAAATTCATTGTGAATGCATGTTATTGTTCTTTTTTCTCGAGTTTTTCTTGCTGGTACGTGCTTCTCATCACAGGCTAGTGCTCGCCAAGTGCTGACTTAGGTCTCCTAGTGATCCTCAGGGGTGGCAGGACGTCAATATTCAACTGGAATCAGCAGCATGGATCTACTACTGTGCTGTTACCTCTCTGCAGTGCAGCTCGCTATAAAGAGAGACAACGTCTGGGAACTGCAACAGCAGCTTTAAAATATACTTTATTGTTCTAAAAAGTAAAAGTGTTTGTGTAGAGTTTGAATTTATTTCCAATCTGACGTCCTCATGAATTAACTACACATTCTATTACCTTGGTTTAGTTTCTCAGATCTTATTCACAGAGGGAGATTTGGTGGAATTCGTGTTTGCAGTCCTTAGACGGTGGTCTGAGCTGAGACAGCAGGGATTTGACCGTGTGCTGTGAAAACGCTGGGAGACAAGTTGGCCTTGTCAGAGGCAGATTACACCTTTCACACCGCAGACAGTGTGCGTGGAGGGCAGGCAGAACTGTGTGCAAGCACCTTAAGCTTCGGCTACGACAGTCTGGCCGAGCCAACGATCCAGGCCTGTCAGTTATGGTTAGCAGACGGGACTTAAAGCCACGTGGAGTGAGGAATCGCTGTGTAATAGCTTCTTTAAGCATATACAGAGGTTATAAGAATTGGGTTAGGGTTAGGGGGTAGTAAGTTAGCTAACTTCAAGTTACAGAAACTCCACCTTGCATCATCCTCTCTCAGACTCTTATCAAATTACAGTAAAAACCTAATTTATTTATAAATTTATTTGAAATGCAAATTCATACATTTAGCAATAGGATGTGTACATTTAATGGCATTCCAAGTATTTTCACATTCAAGACCATGTACCAATTGAATAATGCTTTTAAAAATTCTAAACTTACAACTTATTTCATGGCTACTTTTATTTATCTAATATCATTTTACTTTAAGGCTTTTATTTAAAAATATAAGCAAAAAAAAAGTAAAATAATAAAAGTACACTTTTTGGGGTGGGGGGGCATTATAGCCTTTGATTGACAGGACAGACTAAGCATGAAAGAGGGAGAAAAGGGGGCTGAGCCACGCAGACCGCTGCAGACGACTGAATACAGGGCGCTGGATAGCTCAACTATAGAGCTAGCACCCATATGCACAGTACAGTGTAATAATGAAAATGTATGTGCAATTACCTGGCTAGGAAAGGTCAGATGTATGCTGAGTGGAATGTGTGCCTTTCGGAATATTACTGTTGCCTAATGGAGGGTTTTACCTTCACTCAGAGAAACAAAGAGCAAAAGCGAAAGTATGTGTCGAATGCAGAATAAACATTTCAAATGTCCATTATTTTGATAGGATATTGTTAGGTTAATTGTAGAGCACAACTCTGTTTCAGCTGATAAATAAATAAATGAACACTCTTGACATTTTCCTTTGTTCACCCCTCTTTAATAAGTTCATCCTCTTTGGCTAAATACACAAATATTTCCGCTGGTCATGTGGTCAAAACTGATTTAGCGATTTAAGTCCCGTTTGATGGTGCAGCGCTGTTACCAAAGAAGGAAGAGGGAGACTCGAGGGTCACATTCCTCTTCCTGAAAGACTCTGAGGCTGAACAGATCAGCTTTGGCCCTAAAGACAGCAGAACAATTTTCTACTGTCCATTACCGTTATTCCGATTTCCTGTTAAGTGTTTGTGCTAACGTTGTTCCCACTGTGCCACTTAAGCTTTAAAATGGAAAGTATGTTGATAGCTTGATGACCTTGACAGCCGCATTATGTCGGCATTCGTTTTTCTGTGCTGTTCATTCTATTAAGAGGAAGCAAAAAGAAAAAGGCACAATGTTTTATAATGAATATTATTTGACACCATCTCTCCATTCAAAATTAACATGATTTCTCCAAGTTTCCTCTCTGCACACAAATAGACGAGCTCGTGCATTTAAATTTCTGAAACCATACCCATCCACTGCTGTCAGAAAACTTGTGTCCCAGCACCATTTCATATTTAGCCTGTATTAACCTCCTCCTATGGGCTCCTAATGAATGGTCCTTCATGCTCTCCCCTCTGGCACTGCAGGTCTGATGGGATTAATTGAGCCATTACTTAATTACCGGCCACAAGAAGAAGCTGAAAATCTTTGAAGAGGATTTACAACATTGCCAACAAGTCACAGGCAGATTTTAAAGCAGATTTTTCATAAATAACTTCCACTAACAGGCTCATTAGCAAGTAGATGAAGGAAGGAGCTGGTACTAATGCTGTTGATTCTGTCGGCTCTGTAAGCGCAGACCCAGCTGGTTTCTCCACTGTGGATATGGTACATCACATTAATTTCTCTGCGTCTGTTTTCAATATGTTTCATGTTTTTGAATTACAGGCCATTTTTCAAAATTAGACAACATAGCTATCTAATTACTGGGTTTTAGAAATGTAGATGTGAAGTGATAGAGACAGAGAGCATAAACTAAAATGAGCCTCAGTACATACCTCCATTAAGGCAGAACAATCCTACACATGATTTTCTAGTTCTTTTAGTAGAAATGAGAAAATAGAAAAGGAACTGGTCTGTTAGTGTAAATAAAGGTTAAAGAAAGTGAAATCCTGGATCCACCCCTTAATCCGCATCCCCACCAACATGTAATGGATTCTTCCAAGGCCCAGGCATACACCAAACAGTAATCCTGTGAACAAATAATCAAACAAACAGAATGTGAATAACTCCGCCAAGGCTAACGCACTATCTTGCTATGTTTTGGGAAAAAATCCTGAATCCACCCTTATATCTGCTCCAAAATTGTAATGGTTCTTCTGTAAGTCATGCCCCACAAAATTCCATGGAAATCCGTTCAGTAATTTTTGCGTAATCCTGCTAACTAACAAACAAATGCCCATGAGAACATAACAAAAGATAGTAGATGCTCTTGGGAATGTATGTTTTTAAACAAAACTGTGAAAACTGATATTTATATCACAAAACTCGACGGTAAAAACTTAGCTAGAATAGCTGTGAGTGTTAAAACATTGGGGCATCTAACGTCTGATTTAAAGCACAGTCTGACAAACCAGTCAGGACTCATCGGGACTCTTTGTGTTCGCTCCAATATAAACAAGCACGCCATCCAGCAGGACACAGTTATTACGGTATTAGTCTCGCATGCTAGCACGTGTTTTTGTTTGTTTGGTGGTGTCACTAGTGGGTGCGTTGTGTGCGTAAGCTGAATGCAAAGTAAAACTAGGGTTTAATTCCGATCCCAGTCGTCCCTCAGATAAAACAAAGTAAAGCTCAAGTGGGATTTCAGACTGTTTTAAATGCAACCTTTGGACAGCAGAATTACATTTTATTCACAGCGTCTGCTTAATGGTGCCTCACAACCCTGTCTGGCGGGGCACATAAATTCAGGTGCATTAGTTGGAACAATTGATAATACAGGAATGTCTGGCAGACATCCCATCGTCATCCAGCTACGCAACATTTCATCAGCCACAACAGCACTTATCAATCCACTTAGCAGCCGCACAGGAGGGGACATGCCTACCCACGGCAGAGGGCACTGAGGTGGATGAAGTGCAGAGTAATATTAGAAATGTGTTCCAGAGAAGTTGCCTATCAGTAATTGTGTTTGAAAGACACACGTTGAAGAGGTATGTTGCATAACAGTCGTAAAATAATCCCCCCCCCCCCCTTCATGACCTGATAAGGAGAAGGGAGAAAAGTGGATGAGGTCGTGAGCTCAAGGAGTCAGATTAGGAATTTCAATATCAGTGTGCAGAGGGAGGAACAGATCAAATGTAAGAATGTCCCAACCACAGTACTGAGATGACTTTTAATTCAACCAATACAATAAGTAACGATATTTTACACAAAATCTCAGGTCAGGGGTTTGAAAAAATAACTTTGCAAAACTTTGACCTGTTGATGGAGCTGCAGGAAAAGTCGGGGGATTTATCCTCTCGGCACTATAGCTGTACCAAATGTCATTCAATTATTGTGGAGACAATTTAGTAAAAAACTAATATATTAGGTTTATGGTGAGTTATGTAATAGTTTTGCCGATTATCACCCTGCCACACCATTCTATCCACTATTGGATGACTGGTTAATTCATTACCCAGAATCTCCAACCTAGGCTATTGCAAAAACTACGTCTGATTTTCAATTCATTAAAATGAGATGAATCTAGAAATAACTCAGATCCAGCCTTTTATCACACAGAACATTTTATTGGAATTTTACTTTTATATGAAGCAGCAAGACTTTTTCTTTCTGTCATAATACGCGTAATCTTCACATTTAGATTATCATTTCGTTATCATATGTAAAGATAGACAGCCTGGCTAATCCCCAAAAGTGAAGCCAAATAATCACCACCTAATGGCTCGCTGCAGTATAGGTCATAAACCCCTGCTCCTCTGTGTTAGTGAATGGGACACGGGCCAAATTAATAAGTCAAATACAATTTCCTTAAAGACGCTCTGTCATTTAAGATAGTTCTAATCACAATGATGTCCAACTGAAACTGACTCGAGATTGGTCAAGTGCATGCATCAGCAGGACCTCGCTGCCACCGCTACATCTCCTTGATTCCTAATTCGCAGACTCCAAATGAATAAGATTGCACCGTTCAACATCTGTAGTATTTTGGTTTCATTTCTGGATAAATGGGAGGAAGAGGAGACGTATCGTCCATCTTTGTCTAGACGGGCAGACGGCTGATGATGTCATCTTGTGTAAGCTGAAATTTACTCTTACTGTTTTTATTCCTGTGTCCTTCACGGTGTCATTTGTTGTTTTGTTATTCTTCATCTTCCCTCATCAACGATTCATCTCTGTACTGTTGTGTCCTCCTCCGCCTACAACATCTGTTATAGCGATGCAGTGCCAGCAGTGACATTGGCCTTTTCCCCCGGGAGATTTTTCATAGTGTTTGATTGATTTAGCACAGAGGCCAGGGTGAGTGTTGAGCTGGGTGTACTTTCATTTGTGTTTTGGTGGTTGAGTGATGTTGGTTGGTTGGATTCAGGATTTCTCCTTCACTCTCAGCAAAAGGTGGGCATACACCATATCCAAAATGGCAGGCAGCCAACTGCTCCTAATTAAGACAGACGTCTGACTAACTGCACCTGATGAGGTGAACACAAGACTAATAAGGAAATTAAACAACACAGGAAAATACAAGCCTGCAGCAATAAACAGAAGGTAGAAGGTCGGCACTTTCTTCACTGACAGAGTGATGATGCCTGACTCTGACGTCAGCAGCCTTGATCTCTCACGGAACGGCCAATTGGCATTTCACCTGGTCAGCCCTTAGACATCAAAGCGATTCTGGAATATAAGTAGCCGTGGCCTGATGTCACGGCCAGACAATGTCCCCATGCACTCATTTGCCCACGTCCTCTCGTTCAGCACCACTGTATTACTTTAACATTAGCCAGACAAGTGAACCTCAGTATCAGCTGTTCCAAATGTGGAATCTCTTTGGACAGCAACGGTGGAAAGATGTGAGGCAGTGCCACGGCTCAGATAAAAGAGTTATTTTCTAACAAGATCCCTGTGCCAGCCCGCTTGGCTTTATTCTAGGAGAGGGGGGGTGTGACGGCAGTATATGTTCAGGCTTGACAATGGATAATTGCAGCCATGATGTGGAATTAGAATGGTTGTTGTCGCCATAAAAACACAACACATGCTTGAGGATTTAATGCACTCTAAGATAAGGCTCATGTTGTCATCCTAAAAGGGGAATACTATAATGGAGCATTCACTTGTATGGGGTGGTGGCTTCAATGGAAACGCTGCTCATTCACTTTGAATAGGGTGACGTCATGCATTGCCAAACTGCATTGTGGTTTCCTTTGCTTGCATTGCATGTGGTAGAAGTTGGAGGAACCTTGACCTGAACCTGGTATGGGTTTGGAAGGGGAGTTGGAGTTTAGTACCTCGGCCAAGGAGCTTATGTTTTC
This sequence comes from Hippoglossus hippoglossus, assembly GCF_009819705.1. NCBI lineage: Eukaryota > Metazoa > Chordata > Actinopteri > Pleuronectiformes > Pleuronectidae > Hippoglossus > Hippoglossus hippoglossus. The sequence goes on along the minus strand of NC_047151.1, from coordinate 23,006,875 downwards.
ACCCTGTCCGTTTGTTTGTTGGTTGCTTTGTATGTTTGTTTGTAGGCAAGATTACCAAATAACAACTGAACGAATTTCCACGGTACTTGGTTGAAGGATCCAGTATGAGTTAGGGAGTAGTAAAGTTTTGGTGCAGCTCAAGATCAGGGGGCGGATACAGGAATTTTTTCAGATTCCTTAAAATTGTGAGATCTTTCAGCATTTTCACCACTTTCCTAGGGAATAATTCACTGATCTTGATAAAAAATCAGGCACATTTAATAAACTGATCTTTGCTTTTAAACATCCCTTTTAAACATCCCTTTGCATGGACTGCTAGCATGACAGGTTAGCATGAAAGCCAGCTATGTTACGTGTCCTGAGCAGTAAACTGGGAAACTGTGGTTGTTGTGGACAGTATGATCGCACCAGCATCAAGCTCACGGTCAAGCATTAAAGGTTCAGTGTGTAAGGTTAAGTGACATCTAGTGGTGAAGTTGCAAGTTGCAGCTGAATACCCCTCACTTCACCCTCCCTTCCAAAGAGAACCTGTGGTAGCCTTCAGTTGTCATAAAAACTCAAAAGGTGTTTAGTTTGTCCAGTTTGGAAAAAACATGGTGGCCTCCGTAGAGAGGACCGGCTCCTGATGTAAATATAGTGTTTAAATATAAAGGGCCCATTCTAGCGTATAGAAAACAACAATTCATACAATTTAGATAAAACACACTAGTGAAAACATCACTAGGATTATTTTATGTAAATGTTCTGCCAATGGATCCTTTTCAACAAAATCTTACACACTGGACCTTTAAAGCAACACTTACCCCTGAGTGATCAGTTAAGCTAAGGATTTGGATTTGATCTGTTACATATCCAGGAAATACTTGTTATGTAATTTCTTTAACCACAGGCAATTTGGTATATTTTGCACCCGAGGCTAACTTTTAGATTTCTCTCGAGTCATTACTTGATATCAACATTAAATTAACGTTGCAGCGATAGCCAACTCTACAACAAATGCTTAAAGCCATATTCGGCTCTCAGGTACAGATTCCTGTATATGTAGTTACACATCCATCTTTACTATGTCTGGACCTGTTTCACCAGTGGGCCACTGCGTACCAGATATAACGTATCGTCATCGTCTTCCCTGCCCCCTTCAGAATGGATTGCTGAGAGCATGTCTGTGGATAGCGCAGCGGCTATAAAAAGGCAAGGTACTTGACAACAGTAAGATTCAGTAAGGGCTGCCTACTGCACATCAGAGGCGGTGATAAAAGACCAAACACATGCATGCACAAGTACACACCCACAAAATCACATACACATAAATAAGCTACACACGCACAGATGTTGCCTTGTTGACACCTCACAAAGGTCAGCTATCAATAACAGTCTAAATCTGTATCCCTTTAATGTTGACAGAAGAGAGGGGCTTTTTTATGCACGTGTGAACAGCAAAATTACTCTGCAGCTTTATAAAGGATAACATATTTGATTTGAATATAAGTCAAGGTAATATTTATATCTAAGATGGCATTTCATAGTGAGTATCTTGCAGCATTAAACATTAAAACACGATCAGCAACATGCACTTACATTAAATAAACTGACAAGGAAATCTATTAAACCAGGTCATCCACATATTTAAATCCTTCTTTTATCTTTTGTAAACAAGGTACTTTATTTTATGCAAACAATTTTGAAATTTTGAATAAATATAAAGTGCTGCAGGTTATGTGGCTGTATCACTGATCATATTGGCTTTGCATCATAACAAGGCAATGAACTCTATCACAGAGTTGAACAGGTGAAACATTTCTGTAGCCAAACACTCCTGAAGTATAATTTTCATCAGACAACTGGATCACATTTTGGCTTCTTGTCTGTTTCCATATTAGGTCACTAGACCATCTGTAAGTGCCCTTGAAAGGCTTAAAAAATTCATGAGTAGTGGGGCTTTTTCACCCGAGGTCCACGGACCCATTGTTTGTGATGCTGCACTGAGACTCTACATATGTAATTAGTGCAAAGGAGAGATTGATAGATTGATTCTGTCCGGACCCTGTTGGTTTATCTTGAAGACAAGATACCAAATTTGTTTTAAACTAAAAAAAAAAATGACGTGCTAAATGGTCACAAGGTTTCTAGCATTGACTGTAAAAGACGACCACCCAGTCTGTAAATAATTTAAACGCTGGTGTGTGTGAGAGTCTGTGTGAGGGAGTCAGGCAAACATGGGGAGAGGGTTGATTTAATTCCACAGCTAATTAAGCCATCAAAAGTCAAAACACAGGCTGATCAGACCAGGATCAGACCTGGGTGTGTGTCCCTACAACATCTTGGGGTCCAGTTAGGATCTTTCCTAATAAAACCTCTGCAGGGCGAACTATTGCGTACCTAGCCACGTTGTTCTGCCTCAGATGCGATCACCAGACATTAAAGGTTCAGTGTGTAGAATTTGATGACACCTGGTGGTGAAGTTGCATGTTGCAGCTGAATACCCCTCACACCTCCCTCCACTTCCAAACCTGTGGTAGCCTTTGGTTGTCATACAACCCCAAAAGGTGTTTAGTTTGTCCAGTTCGGACTACTGTAAAAAAAATGGCCACAGTCCATTAACTCGGATGTCTGTAATTCCGAGAAGTTGCAACCTCAAGTCCGAATTTCGACTCGGAGGAACCTCACCATCCCCGACTTCAAAATCCAAGATGGCTGCGCTGTGTAACAACAGTAGTGAAGGCTGTAGTTTTTACTGTTATTTAGCACTTCTGTCCGTAAATGTGTCGTACACATAGTTCTGTCCAATCACTGTGGACGTGTTACGATGGTGCTAGTTTGTGTGAAATGCCGGGTATTGCGTTATCGTGAACGTAAACATTGTGCCTGTGCAACTGGAACTCTATCATCTCAGGTTATTCTGGTGCGAACATCATTCTAAGGTGCAATGGAACATGGTATAAAGTATTTAAACATAAAGGGCCCATTCTAAGGTAAAGAAAAAAACAATTCGTACAACACACCAGTGACAACATCACTAGGATTATTTTATGATAAAATAAAACCCCTCTCACCCTGAGTCTTACACACTGGACCTTTAAAGTGTCACTCAGCTGTTGGCCCCGGGCTGTGCACTCACTTCCGGTGTGTCTTCTCTGCCCAGCACTGACTGAACCGCGGGGTTGTTGCCATGGCGACACGAGGACCCAATGAGGAGCTCGCGGTGAACTGTTGCTGAATGGAAATAACAAGAGGCCATTTTGCGCTCGGGGCCACCGACGTCATCCAATAATAATAATAATAATAGTTAATAATGAAAAACGGAAACGAGGGGCAGGCTCGGGACATTTCTGGAGAAGACGCGGTTGGTGCCATGCGGTGACCGAGCCTCCTCCTCCTCTTCTTCTTCACTTCTCCCTGCTCCCTGGAGGGTTTGTGTCGTGAGGAGGAACTGGGAGGTGGGAAGGGGACGGAAGAGGGGGGCTACACCGCATTGCTACCCGAGCCCCGGCTCTCCTCTGACCCCCGGCGAGGAGGAAGAGGAGGAGAAGCAGCAGCAGCAGCAGCAGGAGGAGGAGGGAGGGAGGGAGTCAACATCCATGCGCGCTGACAAACAGGTGTACGGTTTCATCACCGGGACGCGGCGCTAGCTAACCAGCCGCCGCCGCTTCCTCTGCTTCTTCTGCTCTCTGCGTGTTTCCCCTCCGGGTGAGGACCTCCGGAGGTTTCCCCACGGAAGAGGCCGGACACCTGCTGACATGTTGCGGGATTAGAGGGAGCGAAGCAAGGTAGGTTCCCCGCACTGCTGTCGGTAAAGATGCGGGGGGAGAAGGAGCCACCTCTCCCCTCAACTCGCTTTGCTGTTTAACAACCATCGTGTAGTTGATCCCAATGAACCAGCTCGACCTGGATGCGGTAAAGAAGGAGTCCCCCCCCCCCCCCCCCCCCCCATAAAGTGCATTCCAGTGGACAGGCTGCTGTGTGCGGTGCTTTACTGGAAGATGCAGGCAGGGGCTGGGGTGAGGGGGGGGACTGGGAGGTGGAGGTGAAATGCTGAAACCACCAAGCTGCATGGGAAAGAAGAGCATTGCATTGGGAGACATGCGTGTGTCCATTAACAAAGAGCTGGCAGCTTGATTGCAATAATCAGGAATTGAGAGATCCATGTTTAACCTACATCCTAAACGCTCCGGATAATCTCTATTGTTGTACAGTGTAATGCTCCCACAGGGGTTTTTTCTGTGCAATAGTGCAGAAAGCCACTACACACTAAGCTCAGATTGTTCTACATTAATGCCCATTCTCCTGAGAGTTTTGTTGTGAGTCATTTGTGTGTGTCTGCGTTGTTTTTAATAAACCTACAATACACCTACACATGAGTAAGGTGTGTGTGTGTGTGTGTGTGTGTGGGAAGGCCAGTCCCTCACTGGGGGAAACTGTAAAGTCAATATTGAGGTTCAGTTTTTCCTCATTCCTGCTGATGCGCGTTGCATTCGGCTGCCAACATTCAAATCAGTGTCTCATTTATAAAGGAGCCAGAGAGGAAATCCATTCGTTTCTGTGCAACAGCAGCAGATTCTCAGTCTCATCTGTTGCGGTGCAGCCTTCGTCTTCTCCAGCTACATATGTAAAACAGTTAGATAGTTGTCCCTCATGTTTTTGCATGTGGTGCTACCGATTACCCGGTTTGGAAGAATGATGTAATGATTAAAATAAATAAATAAATACCCAGCAGCAATGGATGGTGTCTGCAAAACCCATTTGAATGCTGGGAGAGCTGGGAGGTGTCCAGGATGCACAAAGTGTAACACTATCACTCCGGGAACCTCATACCACTCCCAGTGCGTCCTACCTGTCCTGCGAGTGTGTGGTATATTGTGTGTATGAATCTTTATGTGTGTGTAGACTTCACTCTACAGCTCTTTGTTGTTAGTATTTTACTTATTTCTACGACTGCATGCTTTAGTGTGGGGGGGGGGGACAGGAAGCCATGCAGCGTGATGCAACATGGCAAGCAACAGTTGTCCGCTATCTGTCTAATGAGGGGCTGCTGCACCAATAAACAGCATCTCATAGAGGCTTAAATATACACACTCAATGGGCGATCATTGCATTTTGACTGGTGGCCAGAGAGAATCTCTCTGTTAGCGTTAACTCAGTTGCACCTGCCAGTTTAGAGTTACTGGTAGAAAGTGTGTGTGTGTGTGTGTGTGTGTGTGTGTGTGTGTGTGTGTGTGTGTGTGTGTGTGTGTGTGTGTGTGTGTGTGTGTGTGTGTGTGTGTGTGTGTGTGTGTGTGTGTGTGTGTGTGTGTGTGTGTGTGTGTGTGTGTGCTAAAGGGGATCGAGGCAGGCCATTAGGGAATCGGAGAACGTGATACATTTTCTTCTGAAAGTCAAGACCATAATAGAGGTTTTACTCTCATAGTTCACTTTCTTTCTCTCTCTGTCTCACACACATTCCTTCTCATTTCCTTTTGTACTTTATTTCCTTGTTTCGGTGTCCCCTCTTTTCTCATTGTCCCTCGGCCGCCTCCTTTATCTTCCCCTCTCTGTCTCTCTGCCCTTCTTCAGAGGCTGAAGTCGTGGCTCAAGTGTTGTGTGAAAAACGGGTCTAATTCTCAGTTTTAGTGATACCAGGGGCCGCCTGCAGGACATGCCTGCTTCCTAAGCTTTCTCAGTGACCAAATCCTTTGGAGCTTACTGAGCCGTTAGGTGATTGTTACCTAAACTGCTCAACTTTGCTGAACTGCTGAACCAGGTCCCTTGTCTGAAGATATTTATTTGTTTTTGACAGAGGATTGATCAGGGATTCTTGGTTAATGGACAAGATTTGAGTGTAAGATGTTACACAATTCTATGTTAATGTTAATCAATGAGATAATTATGAAAAACTAAAAACTGGCTACCAACATCCTATCTTGCAAAAAAAAGGTTTGATTGGATTTAGCTGTTTCTGCTGTAATCACTGCATGTTCTTTTGGGGCTTTTAATTGTTGCGGCTAAAAGAATTAGAAGTAAACGCTTTGAACTTTAAAACTTCCCAAAAGCTGTGGATAATCAGATGTGTTGTGAGCTGTGAACTGTAAACACACTTGTTATGTACTATGTCTCTATACTGGAGTATTCCACTGAAGGGCACACGACAGAACTCGTGAATTTGCATTCTGTATATAAAAACTTGGTGACAGGTCTGTGGTTACTTCTGAGACCACGGCAGGAAAAGTGATTTGTGACGGCATAGTAGATGATATGTGAGGCCTTTAAATCAACAATGTCATGATAATGGTGGCTGCCTCTTACGTCCATTCTGTTCATTTCTGAGGACATAGAAAACCGATGCATCAAAACAGACGTAGGACACGCGAGGCAGCCATGTTGCCTATTGGTAGTTAAAGCAAGGAAATCTCCAGCCTAAGTTGGGCCAAGTCTATGCATTTTTAAACAAGGAAATTTCTACATTCCCATATTCACTGGTAAATCCTCCCAACCAGGATCCCATGATTTCCAGGTCCACCCTGGAACCTAAATACAATTTCTGTCCCGTCTCTTCGCATTTATCCCTTACTTCAGTCCCTTAAGAGCAAAAACTAGTTTACCAGAGCACTATAGAGAGGTCGAACTTAAAAAAGTCTTTAAGTAGTAGAGGATTGGGATATACTTTAAACTGATTAGCAACACAACACAGAGGGATTAGCTAGTCTATCCTGCTAAGCCAGGACAAAGACTGCCTTTAGCACATGTGTAGGTCAGAATTAACAAATCCAGTCTCCTACACTTCAGATGACGTTAGATGAATGTTTGGAGGAACACGTGCAGAATTGTGTTTCTGTTCATTCAAACAAAAAGAACTGCATGTTACAACACTACATTTTGACACAACTGTAGTATTCAACCCATCACAGAGCATAAAAGGCAATTCTCAAATGTCAGGGGTGAAGTTAAATGCCATGGTGCATCCTGTAGCTCTCAACTACAATAAAAGAAGAAGTGACTCTTTACAGTGTCTATTTGAGGGCTCTGTAAGGAGTAACAGTTCTGTTCAACCTTTCGAGATCATGGTTTATTTACTTTTCTTTTCTTAAATTACATGTAATAAATCTGTTAACCATGAGATCACATATCACATTGGAGTTCCTGGCTCATATTCCCCGGCACTGTTTGTTGTTCCAAAGGAACGAAACTTTGGCGCTGTGCCTGCTGAACAATATTTGCAGATTTATTTTTTCCTTTTTTGATCTGCTCTCAGGTTTGAGCATTTTCCAGTAAGTGACACTTACTAATGTGAACATGCACAGCTCTTCATGCTTTTTATACCCCGCCACTTACTTAAGTGGAAATGGCAGGGCCTTGCAGAAGCTGATAATGAATTAGGTGTTGAAACTGTATGGGTGAGACCATGTCGACGCGGCCGCGGTAGTCCGGAGTGGCTCATAGGTCAAAGTGTCGGTGTGTTTGAGCGTGAGTGTGTGTCACTTGCTATAAAAATAGTTTGCTCTGGTACTTTAATGAGTTCATTCCTATGCTGCTGCTGTGTCATGATGGTTTTTAATTGTTTTTATAAATCAGGAGGAGATGCTCCAAGTCACATCATAGCTCAGATGAAAGAGGGATGTGATCTAGATTTGTAAAAACACATCTTTCAAATGTCGTAAACTATGGGTAATGTTTCTTCAGACGGGCTCTCGTTTATCATCTTTTGAAAGGGTGTAGTAGGTTAAAGGATCATGTCTTATGTGAAAATATAATATTTCACAACTAAACTCAAATACTTTATTGGTCCCCGGATACTCCTCTGATTCTGGCCCCAAGGTTGCATCATTGGCACCTGTCACTTGTCAGCTTTTCACCATACCTCGCTGATCCCTGGCACGAGACCAGAAAACTCTAGGGGCCAGCTGCCATTCGATAATGTCTGTTGACACACCGATCACTGTAGTGCCTGCGAAGATGGGATTTTTACATTACCACTTCATCATTGGCACGATGAAAGCAGACACAGTCAGTGTTGATCTCGGACAACTCAACTAAGTCCACTAGTGCTTGATTTAAAGGTTGACTACAGGTTGACTGCACTTGTTCAGAAGTTTAGTGTTTGACTCTTGTGGCTTCATACATAAAAAAAAAACATGCTGCCTACCCAGTTACTCTTACTACCCCCACCAAGGTGGTTGGTTGGTTTATTTGTTAGCAGGACTACACAAAATCTATCAAACAGATTTCCCGGAAACTTGGTTGAAGGATGGGACAGGGGGGCGGGCAGTGTAGCCAATAGTTGAAGCGAGTCAATCATAGTAAAACAGGAGGAAGAAACCTTTTGCTAATTGGTAACTTTGGTAACGTCACAGGGACAAAAATCCGCTTTTGCCGCTTTCTAAAGAGCTACATTACCACAATTTCCTCCACCATTGACATGTTAGTTGTTAGATGAGACTCTTCGATGCCCTCTAGTGGATGTTATCTGACAACACAAAGTATGGAAGTATGTGGGTAGTGATGGCTACATTGGTTGAAATTAACGTATTACTTTCGGTACATAAAGGCAGCAAAACTTAGCCTTATGTCGTAGACTCTTACTACAAACTATTTTCGGTTATTTGTTTGCAATCCAAAGAAAGGCAGGGGCCAAAGTTGATACAGTTATTATGTTTTATTCTGTGTTACATTGAATGAAGCTGACATTATGCGCCGGCAAAACTGGAAAAGAGGCAACATCATTAACTGTAAAGGTCATAGTTTGAATCGGTTGTTTTGGCTATCTGCTTTCATTTTGGGGGGGGGGGGGGATGGAGTCACCACTCAAAAATCTTATCAGCTCTCTCCTTGCCTCTAATGAAGCTGCATTACCACGAGTTTCCTTTTGTAGTGAATGCTCAGTACCTTCCGCAGTAATTAGTGAGTCGCTGGTTTTTGGTGCCCGTTTGTTTATTGTCAAGTGCAGGTGTGAAATCGGGAGGTGGAAGTCGTCCAAATAGCATATTGCACAGTAGCTGCCTGGCTGGTTTTAGGTATCCAGTCTCTAAATAGGAGATGCTAATAGCAGGTGTTACATCATCATTCTGGGAATAGCAGGGAGTCTGGGGTCTAGAGGTGCTTCTGGGTGACCTCTCTCCTGTGTATATTCAGCCCTGTGTGTGTATGTGTGTGGTCACTTCCAAATATACATTCCCATATGGATTACACAGCAGTAAGATTATTAACGACACAGGTGAGTGGGAATAAAAGTAGTCCATATATTTTTACAGCCTGCACGCGCACATGGCTCATTTGTAATAAAAATGAAATGAATAAAAAGGTAGAAGGACTGTTTGGGCGTCTCCGTGTGTAGTCGTGGACGTTGGCCCGTCTCAGACTGACCATTTTTGACAGACAATCAAAGCATCGGCCACAGAAAGTGAAAGAAATTCTCATGTGAGAGGAATTTGACACTCTTGTCGGTTTCCGTGTGGAGTAGGCTACTTTACATAGCACCACAGTGACGGCCCTGGCTACTGTGTGACATTAAAGCCTTCCTCCCGGGCTTTAATGTCACATGATGGGAGAGTGGAGGCGCTCCAACACCCCCGCTCTGTCTGCTCACAGCCCCTGCTCTCCACAACCACAGTCCACGTAACAGTGCATAACCTGTCAAAGGTGGACTTACCTGGTGTAACCTTTCCACAGAATCACAAAATGTACGTGACTGCGTTGTTGTTTTACAGCGAGGGAATGTGTGTGTATAGAAATAGCCTGACTTTGCGTGCATGAGTGTGTATATACTGTGTGCTGTGGTATGCATGCATGCAAACGGGTGCGTGTGGTAAAATAGAGATAGTCAGCCCTGTCACTTAGCCCCCACCCATCTACACTGGGGGGTAACTTTCCAGTCTCATAGACGAGCATGCCTGAGTCTGAAAATAGCTGTATCTGATCACGGCTTCACCCAAACAGGGAACTACTCTTTCCCCGTCACTCCCTCTCTCTGGCGCTCTAACTTTCTCCTCATTCTGTTGTCTCTGTGCTTCCCAGGCGTTAAACGGGAGGGAGATCTGGGAATAAAGCTTGACCCGGAGGAGAGACTTAACCCTGAGCCGAGAGCAGAGGAGAGGAAGGAAACGGGGCTTGAACCTCCTTGCTCACCTTTACCTGACTCTTCTTAGCAAGTCTCCAGTCTGTTGATTTTATGACGGTAAGAGTTCAATTTTCACTGCTTGATGGTTGCACCTGCACTCTTCTGGATGGGAGGTCACGTTAGGTTACGTTTAAATGGCTCCGAGGATTTGGAAATATAGTTACAGGAGTTTTTTTCATGACCCAAGTCAGGATAATTTTATTATTAAGTTCAAGTTTTCAAAAGTTGATTATTAGCTGATCAGTTCTCGTTTTATTGACACTTCTAATCCAACAATCCTTTATATAATATTTAACTATATCTCAGTCTTATTAGTAATTATATATCTGTCTTGTTATGAAGTTTGGCTTGAAAGTCCTGTTTGAGTACACACAAACCCAGATGTTATAGTGCTGCTCAAGTGTGTATTGTTACTTGGTATGAAGACATCGATGCTTAAAAGAGAATGCAAATTAAAAGACACCTAAATAGTTTTTACAACCCAAACACCCAAAGTCTATTATACTCAACTGTTCCGCCAAAACCCACAATTATATAGGGAGAGTATAATTTTTGTCTTTTGTAACATTGTAAATTGCGTCAAATAAAAACAATGGTTTGTACCATTCACCTCGGAAACAACTTGGATTATAGTCGTGAGGATTTAATAGTTTGTCTGTAAGAATTATGTGAAAATATGTCTGGGCCGTATTAATTAAAACTTCATGTGTATAGCATTTCACCAGCTGAACTGTCCCTCCCCCATATTTTTTTATCTTTACAGACTAAATGTGTAGAAAAGTTCACTCCCCCAAAACCTCCCTGTCCTCTTTACCTTCACCTCTTATCTTATCCCATAATTTTTTGCCCCAGAATCCCATTTCCCTCCCTCTGTCCCTTTTTACATACTTACATCTCTTGTTACACCCTTTTTCATGGTCTCCTCTTTCGCACTCAACAAAAGCCAATGTACCAATACCCTCCATTAGGGCCGGTCTCAGAGGTGTTTTGGAATGTCACCTTGACCCCTTGGGTACACAGACGGGGGTGGTTCCCAGCCTTTCACAGCACGGTGCGCTTGGTTCGCTTTAACCCGGATCTGACACACAGAGAACCAGTTTTGTCTGTTCCTGTAAACGTCACAGTTTACATCCCGTTATTTTTTTTCTTTCATCGCAAATATGATATTATTGATAGATAAAAAAGAATAAATCCAGTACAAGCAAAACTGAGTTAGTTTGCTGAAGTCTGTGGTGCTTATGTTAAATGTTTAGAAATGATTTGGAACGGATTTGGCTTGATGGCTTGGCTGGATGTGTATCGTTTATTATGCTTGCTTAGGAAGTATTTTGCTGGAGAGAGATTAAAGTCATGTTTGAGTACAGATTTATTTACAGTGTTCTGAGATATGTGTGCCCTGCAGAGCGAGGAGTTTGCCAGGGCTCGACAGAAAGACTTTCAACTTTAAATACCTTGTTACTGTTTCTCGGTTGTGACCCTCTCCTCCTCATTCCTCCCTGATATGTGCTATTTGTTTAAAAGCTGGTGTAAAAGAGGACAAAGACACTCAGGAGCGGCTTTCAGGCCCTTCAATCTCGTAGCCTGACGTACGATACTCTCAGTAAACCAACATCTTTCTCACTCTGACATGCATAATACCTTTTAAAGACTTAGATACAAAAATGGAAAGATATGTTGATTCACTGTGAGATCTCTCAAAGTGGAAGGAGGATCGTGTGGTGCTGTTCAGTGGCCCTCACGGAAATAGATGAAACTGAGACATTTACTGTTTGGAAATGGTTCATTTCAATGTTGAATTTTTATGAGTAAAAAAATTTGATAATATTTCCTCATGCCTGACCTACCGAGATTCCACGGATACATTTTCCTGATGGTCTGGACGACCTTAGAGGGTAAAGGGTCCTATCTAATGGCAGTAAATATAGCACCCCCGCTAATCAAACTCCTCTTATCTTCAACCTAGACACTTAACACTGGTACCTGTGGAATCCAGACTATGCATGAGGAATGTAATCTTAGTCTGAGGCTGATACCCAGTCAGCTTTAGTGCACCTCTTACCGAAAATGTGCAGACAAGTTTCCTTTTTTGTTTATTCCTCTCGTGTGAACATCCAAGTTTCTCTCCAAGATATCAAATCTTTCTACACAGTGTTTACAATAGCAGTGTTTGGAAAAAAACATCCTAATCTTTGCATTCTCCCAAAAGACTTGACTAACAACTTCTCTTAATTATCAGACAGGGGCCATAAAATCCCACGTATAATTTACTTGTGCTTTCTAGACTGGGTTCAAGTGAGAGTATAAGAAATGTGAATATAGAAATGAACTAGAATGGTACTCAGAGAACATACAGTACCTCTGCCAAGGTCCAACAGTCCCCTTATGAAACCATATTTCAATCCACTTGGTCTGGATTTTTATTTGTATCTGCACCAAATTGCACAAACTGAAAAATATCAGCCCCTAAACATGCCTGATTTTTTTCATCAAGATCAATCAAATATTAACTAAAACATAGTAAATGTAAAACCCCTTTTTTTTGTTCCATACTGCATCCTTTCACCAAGTTTCATGGTTATCCATCCAGTAGTTTTGCGTAATCCTGATAACCGACAGACGAACAAGCAGATGAAAACATAACCTCCTTTAGTGGAGACAGTTACACATAAGAATGTGTAAAATAAGTCGTTAAGTTTGACGTTAGCTGACTACAAATATGATATTTTCAACCTAAAGTACTTGTTCTCCTTTTACTTTACCATTTGAAAAGGATGAAGCCATAATTGAATCTCAGCTATAACACTAAGCCAAACTGTCTCGTCAGGAAAAGCTCATGCTCCATCTTTGAAATTGCTTTGGCGTCCAGCTCCATGTAACGCCGTCCCTCCACTCTCTGTTGTCCTATCATCTCATTGTAACTGTGCCTGTATTAGGTTGTTGTGTTTGTCTTGTTGTGTAGCCTGGGGTTCCACAGGGTTGTAATCACCAGCCTTTAATACCGAGCTCTACGTGTAGTGCACTAATCTTGGCGAAGAGGAAGATGAAGCAGATCTAGAGGTGTTGTTTGCTGCTGATGCTCTGTGTCCCCAGACGGCTGCAGCCAGACAGATTACATAACACTGCATGCCAATATCGGCCCCTTTCTATTTTCAATAGTGCGCCATGTTTTGTTTGTTTCATCAGACATAGTCTCCCTTTTTCCTGTAGTCGATATCTTGTTATTTAATTTGCATTTTTATCCAGTTCCTGTCCTTGCTCCTTCTTTCTCTGTATCTTCTCCTCCTCTCCGCGAATGTCAAAGTGAATGCAGCTTCAGTTCTGTATAGAAACGGTAAGATAACAAACCCACAAATTGTCACATCCAATTCACTCCTCTCCTCCTCCGATAGCCCCGACTCACAGTAGCGGGGGCATAATTGCGTTAGTGCTCTCAGGCCAGTGGCTCTGCTCGTTAGCGGGGTTGTGATGCAATCTGCAGAACACACGGGCCTCTGTTGTTTGCAGTATGGACAGTGAGTGGCCATGCAGGGTAAGTGTATTGACCAGCCCTATCCATTCATGCAGCCGGAGGGGGGTCCGCTAATGAGTGGCAAGGTTGAACAAACAAGGCTGATAACGAGAGACTTTGTTGGAAATGGCTGTTGTTCAACTAGTGGCAGTAACGTGGTGGTGGAACAGTTACAGGGTCCTGATAAAAACAGGACTTGCATGCAACAAGCAGGAGGATTGTACTTACTAGGTTTAAAGCAGTGCTGTACCTGAAGACTTGTTTCTCACGTTTCACTGCCACCAAGGAGGTTATGTTCCTACCCGTGTCTGTTGGTTTGTTTTGTTTGTTTGTCAGCAAAGTTATGCAAAAAGTACTGAATGGATTTCCTTTAAAGTTAATGGAAGAATGGGATGTATTCCAATGAAAGAACTCCTTAAAATTTGGGGTAGATCAAAACAAAGGGGGCGGATTCAGGATTTTTGTTTTCACTTTGTTGATAGGGCACAAGAACTTGGTTGTGAACCTTCAGTGTATAGTTACAAAAAAATAAATCACTTCCTTATTTCTAATGTATAATTAAGATGAATAGGTCAACTATACTATATTGCTACTTGGCTCAACTGGCTGTCAACCCCCCCATTAGTTGATTAACTTGTCCAAGAGCAAAGTTTGAAAATAGGAGACAAGGGACCGGTTGTCTTGCAACAGCTGATGTAATGCTCCACTGCCCGGGGACTCTCAGGATTTACCAAGAGGTATCGAGTTTCTTCTGCTCGTCATGGCGTTAAGTTTTAAGCATTATTTGTATCAAGATTGTCAGTGTCTGATGACTCGCTGTGATTCAACATATAGAATTTAGCATTACAGAAATCTATTCTGCGAAACCTGAGGTGTTGCCGTTGTCCTGCTGCTGTATGTTGTTATATCACTGGTTTATATTCTGTCAACATGTGTAATTGTTTGTCTGATGTTTGACATAAATGCTCGAAGCCCTGGAAATACCGTAAAAGAGTGTCCACTTAAAGCACAATGTGAAATGTCCTAATAGCTTGATTGGTATGTTGATTCCCAAGCCCTTCTTTTTAGTCTGCATGCTCCATTTCTTTTTTCTTTTTTTTTATTAACCACAAAAATGCACCACTAAAATAACTTGGCTTCCATTCAGTAATTAGGGAATGAGCCAATTCCTAAATTCTGCCTTTTTTGGAGGGGTCTGTCTCTGTCAGTTGGGTTTGGGGCCGGCCGTAGCTCGACTGAGATTTATCTCCGGGGACATTCTGTTGCCTCGTTGAAAAAGGATTTGTTCTCTTTGATTCCTACAGTGAGATTCTTCTGATCGCTCTGCTTTGTGAGTCCTGAATCCAGGCTTGTAACTCACGTTGACTACACAGCATCATGCAGTTTCTTATTAATTTACACAGACCACTGCACATGTTGTCCTTTTAATATTTCTGCTAGAATGATTTTTTTCTTGTAAACAACAGCTGACAAGCTTTTCTCTTTGGGAACGGCTAAATAGGATCTATCCGATGACTTTTAGTTGGGTCTTTAAATAGATTGTCTAAGGAGCTTAATCTGTTGACGTCCTGTGGGTACGTCTCAGTCTGAGCGACCACTCCAGGGTTGGGACCCTTGAGGCCATGAAGTCGGCTTATCTGCATTGACTGGTCACTCTCTGCTGCCGTTTTTACACATAGATTGCATGAGACACGTAGGTCGTGCGCATGCACTCCATGGAACTGAAATAGTATAGTCCAAGTTTTTTTAACTCTAGATAAGTTACACTATTAATCGGTTGATTCATTTTATATATTAATGAAATTATTTAAGTCATCATTGATGTTCTGCTGTGATTTATTTTTGTAATGGTACATTGGAAACTCTTTATCCCTTTTCTTGTAAATGGAATAAACCATATATGACACTAATTTGTAAGGAAAACATGGACCCTGTTGAACTAAAAAAAAGGGAAATAACTAAGTAAACAACATAAGTTGTTCCCAGCAAGTGTCTCTTGTATCATTATTGTTCTCATCTGCTCAGTAAGAGGAAGGTTCATAGTCATGTGCAGTATGTGAAAGGGTTATGTGAAATTCTTGAATTCAGGGTGAAATAGGTTTGTTTGTTTCATTGCTAAAAATTTTTTCTCATAGAAGCATGTTGACAAATTTGTTTTTAGTCCCTTGTTTTGTCTAGGCCAAGGCAGACGGCCAGTGAGTAATGGCATCCCGGCCAGCGCTCTTTGATGACATGTTTGTGTTTTTCTTTCCTTCCTTTTGTTTGTTTCCTTTCATTTGACAGTCACCCTGTCTGGGCTATGTTTTTTTTCATGTTCTTGTTTTTTTCCAGACATGTCTAGTAGTATGAGAACCCAGGGAAATGTCTAATTCTTTGTTAATAAGGGCAAAGATAGTGGTTTATCAGATAATTTAAATAGTATATTTAGACACAGATTACACATGAAAGACCCCATGTACCTGCTGTGATTTATTTTTTGTCTTCAGAGTTGAATTTGTGTCTACAAGTCAAGTCAGATTTGTCTTTATAGCTCATTAAAAAAAAACAGGACTTGAGTCAAAGAGCTTTAAAATCATGTCAAAGTAAAAATGTATAAAAAGAAAGTAGAGTCAAAAGCAGTGCGACAGTAAAATGCGGTAAAAGACAGGAAATAAAATAAAATAAACAAACAAGTCAACACAATTAACTGGTCACAGGCTTGATCAAATCACATGATTGCTAGATATCCCAGCATAAAAACAAAAAAAAAGAAATACATTAATTGTCTGATCATATATAGGCAATGTTATGCTGAAAAACAGAGTAAACATTTTTAAATTGCAATGTAAAGGCAAAATCCAAAAGCCCAGGACTCTGAGGACTAAAACCTCATGTCATGGCCATGCCATTATAAGTAAGAACAGTTTCTGATGATGAACTGATATCTACCCAATGTCCCAATGAATAAATATAGAAGGATACATGTCCATCACAGCGGCTTCAGTGTCTTATTATTCCAAGTATTCAATGCTCAAACCCTTTTAATCCACTGATACAAGCCAAATGGGTCTCAGTGGGTCACTCAGCAGAGTAATGGGACTTGATGGGCTTGCGGTGTTGGACATCACGGCTTTCTGCGGCTTATAGCTCTGACTTGTGTGTTCGCAGTCCCACAGCGATTACACTCAGTAATTATGCACACACAAGTCTCCAGAGTGGCCTACCGATGCCTAAATTACAGTCGATGGATAAACCACAGGGAAGTTAGAAAATAAAATCACTCGAAAGAAAATGCTTTGGAACGGAGAAAGTAGGACATGAACAGAAAACAACTCCTTTAGTTCTTTGGAATTAAGTTAATTCAGAATTCATGGTAGTCATATTCTGTGAATTGACATTTAAATTTAATTATTCTCAGAAAAAGTATTAATCTGACAACATTTATTCCCGTCACTTCCCTTGTAAGTATTCCATTGAGTCTTACATACAAGCATTCACTGATTATTGATGGAAACAAATGGTGCCTCTCTGATATATACTGTGTTATGCATGTTAATATACACAATTATTAATGTACTTTTAATAATTTATCACCCTAGGAAGTGCTTC
The DNA here is from genome assembly GCF_009819705.1 of Hippoglossus hippoglossus. NCBI lineage: Eukaryota > Metazoa > Chordata > Actinopteri > Pleuronectiformes > Pleuronectidae > Hippoglossus > Hippoglossus hippoglossus. The sequence continues at coordinate 22,989,692 of NC_047151.1, read as the reverse complement.
AGATTCTGTATTTAAAGGCTTAATAGGTTCCTTTCAGGAGAGATAGTCCGGGTCCTTCAGAGGTGTAAAGCCCGGAGCGTTTTCTTCCTGTGTGCAGCCATAACATTACACCATGGCCACAGCTGCTGTGTCGCCGCTGATCTGTCCCCAAGAAACATGATCCTGTTTATAATCTGACCATCATTTGGACGCCGACAGCCTGCGACGCCAGAGCCATGATTTACCTCACTGGGTGTGTGTGTTTCTCACAGATAGATTTACGAGGGCGCTTGCTGTATGAGGGTAAGGATCAGGTCTTGAGGGACTGGAAGTATCCCGTGATGCATGACTTGATGCAATGCTACAAGTAAAAGTGCTTCCTCCTCACCAGCTTTAACTGTGTTCTGAAACCATATACACATGTATTCAAATAAAACGCTGGCAACTGGAGCCGACCAGTAAGGATTTTTGGAGGCTGATGCGAGAAAAAGATATTAAAAGTGAAAAGTTTACAATAAAGATATATCAGCTCGCATATACAGTATGTTTAAATGTTTAGTATTATTTGGCAAGATGATGTTATCAAACCCTTATGACAAATAAATTTAATGAAGGCTCGATATCTCATAGTTAAACAACTGCACTTATGTGATAACAAAGTAGTTGTGTAGTATATCTTGGTAAATAAGGGTCAAATAATTAATCACATCTATTAATGATAGCCAAAACATTTGTAGATATTTTTTACCTGAGCACAGACAAGAAATTATTGAGGTTTTTTTTATGCTGTGCTGAAATCCACAACTGCCGAGGTGAGAATAGATAATGTTAGAATATATCCTTATCGTTACAAATAAAGTATATACATAGTTTTAAGGAGTGAGGGTTGATGACTGATGTAAGAGGAATCTCAGAAATCTAAGAATGTTTACCATCATCTTGCCTTTTTAAATTGTCAGCATGGTCAAATAATGTTCTGCTATCCATCTTCTGCCACTCATCACCGTAGCCGGGGTTAGATTATGTTAGAATATGGCTGCATACCTTTTCCAAAAAAAGCACCAGTAAAAGATAACTACAATTATCAGGACTCTACTTGTCAATGAGGCCCAAAGTGGTTGTCAGACTGTTGAAGTTTGGTTTTAAGTTTGTTTATATCAATAGCTATATATAATGCTTTAGAATATAAACCCTATCCAATAGCCAAATATAAACTACCCGGGTCTTACAGAACTTCTACATCTAATGACAATCCTTACTCAGTGATATGCAGACATATATGTAACGTATAACATCACCTTTGTACACAATTAGGTACTTGACACATAGAAGGAGGCTATTCTGAAAGATTTGTTTGTTTTTTACCCCCTGTGCTGAATGTAGAAAATGAGGAATTATAATGAACAGAAAGTAATCTGAATAATGTAGGTGTGCAGACTCATGTTCTACTGTAGATTTACAGCAGAAAGGTAACATGTACATTGTGTTCCATGATTAATATCCCAGGTTTGTAATACGTTTTTTTTCCCCATTTCTCTGTGAACAAATAAAGTTTTATCAATTGCCAGATTATTATTATCTCTGGAACGAATTTAATTGATCAAATAAATCATGGCAAAATGGAGCTTGAGTCATAATGTCACTGTTTGGATTGTGACAGTGAATTTTGACCTATTTGTGACTTTTTTTAAACCTGCTCTATATTTTATCATTTGACTTTCAAGATGAAAGATTAAAGTATTTATTATCGTTTCATTAAATCAAGTCATTCTTTAAAATATATTACATTTAGATTATTTAACAAGCTCTGGAGGCATCTACACATTTTGCAGTTCATCACAGCCCCAAACTTCCCATCAGTATCAGAGTGGCGTGTGTCCCAGTTATTTACATACCAGACGTGTGTGTGATCCCTACTGCAGCCACTGCAGGCTGTCGCTCATGGTGTCTGTCATACACACTAAATCCCATGATGACATACGTGTGCGTACATTCACACAGTGATGCATGGTCTGTGTTGTGCCTTTGGTTTTTGATGTGTGCCCTGTGCATATAAATCACTCCTGCAACAGTTCCAAGAAAACGTCTCCATATAGCAAGAGACAAACGTCACGTACGGGTACAGTTGGGTAAACACGGCGTTCTGTGTCATTTCTCAGTGCTGTTCATGTTTCATCTATGTGCTGTAAAGAATTTGCTAAGGTCATTAAATCTTCCACTCAGCTGGAAGAAATTGCATTCCCTCTTTTGGATTCCACGGGTTTAGGCTTTGGCGTAAACCACCCTTTTGAACATGACAGGCAGCACGAGTAGGTTTAGATTTAACGTACTTTATTTTCATGCTACACTGTAATTGAAGGAAAAGAGAAAGTGTGTTAGTGACGCAGCTTATACTCCTGCGGTTTAGCACCTAACTCTTTTTCTAATCCTTTTCAGCTGCACTAAATCCCTTGTTCATTTCTGCTCAAGACAAACTTTTACACGTCAGGTGTGTTTGTACTCTTTCCTTGTAATTTTGACCAGTATCTCTTGATCAGTCATGTCCATTCCATTATATGTATTCATTCTTTAAACCTCCTATCTAGTTTAGGAGTTTAACCTCCTTTTAAATATAGTTTCCCTCACATTATAATGATTTTGTTTCTTGTAGCACGCTGCTCCATTGTCAAAGTTAGGGCTCATAGCGCGTAGCTATGTTTATAGCGAAGGTTTGAATCAGGATTAGATGAGGGACAAGATTTTTACAGATTTTTAGGTGCTGATACTGATATTCGGGAGTGAAGAGTTTCAATACACGGCAAAAATTATTCGACAAGATGTCATTATCTATCACAGGTCTATGTCTCCTTCACTTTTTTAGTGGGTTAAACACCTGCAACCAGGCCCTTGACACTTTGCTTTTCAGATGTGCAGTTAATGTTTCAGTTCCTTGAACAGTTAATGTCCAGGAAGTCTGCTCCCCAGCCCATTTTTTTCAGGTTTTCTCAAGATGGGGGGGGGATGAAATGTGTGACAGGAGGTAAAGTTAAGCTGACTTGCAGTCACTTTCACCATGTCAGCACATACGGCAGCTCCACTCCTACACAACATAAATCTCTACAAACTCTTCCTGCGCAGAGACGTCGGCTAATAAAGAAAGTGCAGCTTCAGTCAAAACAACTGATGACCCAGTGGGCAACAGGAAACTGGCCGATTTCCAAAACATCTGAATACGTTTAAGATTCAGTACGAAAGATTTTACAATTAAAAAGAGGGAATTTCTTGATGATTACAATAACACAATTAGTTATTGTTATACCCCAGGAAGATAATTATGTAAATTACTGGAAAAGACAATTGTTTTTTCTTTAGTGGGTTATTCATCTATTAAAAACATTTCATTCATACTTTGTTTCTGTTTTGCAGGAAAGTGTGTCCCCCTGCAGTAGATCAGTAAGAAGTGCTCTTCAATATGAATACAGGTATGAACACACAAACACACAAATATGAGATTGTAGGGGATTCCTCCCAATGTATTATCTATTGTCTATTATTTTTGTTTGGCGAAGTTGAATATTTATACATTTATTCAGCAGAGAACTTATTTCTTTACATTCATTGCCAAGTCAACATGTAACCACATTTCAGGCCACCTCGCTATTTTAAAAGCTGCTATGTGTGTTACTTTTCCTCCGCCACAGGCATGAGTCTGTAACTCTAACCCTGACCCTCTTTCACCACTTTGGTGTGGATCCATTTTTGGCCTCAGTTATTGTGACTAAAAGCATCATTAGGTATCGTAAGGTTGTTGCTTTTAACTACCGGTGACATATTCCACCTTAAATACATTTCCAAAGCTGTGTCCTAAACTTGGCAGTCATCCCGAGCTGATGTGTGTATTTCCGCCGGTGAATCAATGATGAGTAATCCGTCTCCAGGCCTTGTCCACACACACCACACACACACACACACACACACACACACACACACACACACACACCCCCCCGAGTGCCTGCCAGTGGTAGCTTTACTCCTCTGGCTTGTTTCTGTATTCAGGATATAGAATACACACAAGAATAGCTTTTTTTTTCAGGTGTTGAAATGCAACTTATAACTAACAACCACAAAACTGATTAAAGGAGAAAATAACACACTTGACAGACTGATTTTAAACTGGTGGTTTAAATTGTAAAGAAGTCATTTCAGTCTTAGCTGCAGACCTCACCATTATTTATGTAAGTGCTAGATACTAAATTTAATGAAAGAAAAATCTGGTAAAGCCTTTTATGAAGATCATCAGCTTGTTGTAAAGTATTAAAGGTTTTTCACTCAAGTGTCTGTGGGTCAGAAAACTGAGATTTTATGATTTTGATCCAAATCAACACTTTTTTTATTATTATTTTATTATTACCAAAGCATCCAGGGTCATCCATTATAAAATACTCTAAGTGCTGTCTCTTTACAATCAAACCGCTTCTGCTTGAAAATACAGTGTTATAACGGGGCTAAAGACCAATCTGCCACAGTAAAAATCAGGCTCTTTTTAAGGAGATATATTTTACCAATATTCAGGTCCTTAATTTAGATTTGTGTTATTTCTTAAAAAAGGTTTACAAACTCTAATGTTCAGAAAACACATCACTGTCCCTCACTGTCTATTGCTGCAGCTCCTCTCTTCAGCCTCTGTCTGCAAACCTTGGTCTTTGGCTCGTTAATGCCCCCCCTCTGTCTGCTGCTGCTGGTCCACTCTGTTGTGATTGGTCAACTGCTTGTTGTCGACCTCTACTCTCGCTTTACCCGGCTTTGTTAGGGGGGCGTGTCAGACTGGCTCCTATAGGTGAACATTATGCATTGTGACATCACAGTGATGCAGATGTAGCGGCCAGATTACTCGCAAGGAGTTTCAGGAACTTTTTGTGGTTTACCAACTTCTTTGGATGCTTTATGCCTCCGCGATGGCGAGAGCCAGTGGTCAGAGGCATTATTTTTGTGGTTTGATTCCTGTGAAAACGATATCTCAAGAATGCCTTGATTATGTTTTAGTGGTCAAAGGTCACAGTGACTTTATATGAATCTGGGAAAAAAGTACATGCAGAAATATGTATATGGAAACTGCACTGGTTGGCGGAGGCATACAACCGCAGTGTAGTATTTTTAGTGCTACTTTGCAAGAACTTGTACATTCACAAAAACCCTGTGAAACACACTAGAGGAAAGAAAAACTGAAAAAAGTACCACAAGTCTCCTTTACTGCATGTGTTTGCCTCCTCTTCTTTGGGTAATGCCGCTGGCTGAATGCATGTGTTTTTGCATTGCTGTGTTTTTGTGCATGTGCATGTGCATGTGTGCTGCTGCTGCTTCCGCCTCTATGATCCAACCTGCCTGGCTGTGATTCCTCAGATAGCGGAGGATGCGCTCCCAAAAGCGTGGCCTTGTCACTCATACTCTCTCCCATGAAGAGGGTCCAGAGCTCACCAAATCTAGCCACAGGTACTAACACTCACAAACGCACAACAAATTAACACACACTCAAACAAGGAGAGTGAAATCTCAAACCCAGTCTGTGGAAGTGACTGGGCTGAGCTGTTGGTATGAGCTACATGAGGTAAGTTTTTTAAAAAAGTGGCTTGTTGATTTTCCAAATCATGTTTGAGCTTCATCTAACTGATATGGCTTGAGCATATTTGAAATACTTTCAAAAGGTCTGTGGCTGCCTCGGTATGTTTCAGCAATGTTTGGACTGTGAGATGCTGTTTTTACCAATCATTTCATTTAGTTTGCTCCATTTTGGGTTTATTGATTTTAATCTTTCTTCCTTCCTCTCATGCGACATGTGCTCGCTCTCCTTACCATCTCCCCCCTCCATGTGTGCAGTTTATTCTTCTGTTCCTTCAATAACTTTTTATATCTTTCCTGGCTCTGATTCCCTGTTTTCCTCCTCTGTCAGCATTGATTGGTTAGACATGCCTCCCCTAACCCTAAGCGCTTGGAGACATGTGGAAATGTGTTTGGACGGGGTTAGTGCGGTGAATAAAATGGCACAGCTCTGCTTAATTCTTCCTGATCTGTGCTTCGGTTTTATCCGAGCAAAATCATAGTTGATCTGTTGTATGTAAAAGCCCCTTCAGCCTTAAGCTGTTGCTTTATTCTTTTCTCAAACAGTTTGAAATAACAGGTCAAGTCAAGATAAATAAACAGGCAGCACAGATGAATATATAGTACATTTTGGGGGTTTCAGAGGAAGCGTATTCGTCCCCAACAGCTTTTTCTTTCTCTCTCCTGACTGTGCTCGCATCTTATCAGCACCCAGGTGAACTGCCACACCCTCGTGGGCACTCTGGCATTCCGCTTCCTTTTTGAACAATAGCAGGGCATTGTCTGAAAGCTGATAAGCAGCTGTCAAATACAGCAGCTTTAGGTGCATGGTGGCTCTTATCAAACCACTGCTCAGATAGCACAGCACTGTGGAATAAAGACTGGAGGTTTAGGGGCATGTTCAGAGTGTTCAGAGAAAAACCATCACAGCCATAAGCATCTCTACAGGGGAAACCAGTTGTCTATTATGTTCTGGGATAGCTAGCATAGCCGGGCATGTGGATTCAATGACAAAAAAAAGGATTGTACAGTTAACCATGAATGTGTAACAGCCCTCAAGAATGCAGTGTGACCATTCTGCCGTGCAAACATCAAACTTCATGTTGAATTACGTGGCTCAGATTTGTCTCCTTTTGAAGATCAAATCCCTGCTTTGTCTTGGGAGTGAAGTGGTGGATGTACATGGGAAGCCGCTCTCACACAGATTTTCTATGTATTTCTCTTATACTGGTGATGCTATGCAAGTTTGGACTCTGAGTTGAGGAATCTGCCGTTTCTGTGACAACGTCATCAGGAAACAAAAATTTCAACTAGTTGATTGTGTGTATTGTAGTTTTCCATCCTCTCTATAGTTGTGAACTAGAATGGCACTCAGTAGAACACATACCTCCACTAAGGCTCAACAGTCCTCTTAAATTCAATCATGCAGCAGCAAAGTGCACACAGATATCAGTCTCTTAAATAGACCTGATTTTTTCCATTAAGATCCATGTATTATTCCTTGCAAGGGAAGAATTCCTCTCCCAGGACGGACAGAAGTACAAAAGATGTTGTGTGTAACGCAGCACATCAACAAAATAACATTTAAAACATTAAATCTGAAAAAAGTCACTGTCTAATATAAATTCAGAGGTGTAGCAATGTTTGAAGTAGTTATGTAAAAAGAAAATGTCTGACAGAGATGGATTACCACTGTTCTCTTTCCTCTGTGTCTACTTTATCTCTGTTGCTCTGTTTGTCGCACTAAAAATTCTCATAAGCATTTTGTGGGATGACAAAGTATTGTGTGACAACTTAAGACGCGGTCGTGTTGTAATTTCAGGGATAAATGTGACCACACATTCATTTTTGCCGTGTCTTCTCTGTCTCCGCAGGGAGTGATTCTCACTCATCAGACTTGGGTAAGTCTCTTTCGGGGGAATTCTGGTGGAGAATCTTGACACAAGGCAATGGAGCGACCAGAAGATTTATCAAACCCATTGTGGTGATTGATGTTTTTCAATTGTTCTCTTCTCCAGATTCTTGGCGGTCACGCAGCGTAACAGATGGCCTTAAGAACGGAGACGCCTGCAGCTCATCTCTTGCCGCCAAAGGCTTCCGAAGCGTCAGACCCAACCTGCAGGACAAAAAGTCACCGACACAGGTAACAGATCTCACACACTGCATTTGACATTTGTTGACAGTTTGCATTTTTTACTTGAGTCCTGCTGTTTAGTTCAATCTGAAATAATTATGTTGTAATGTTATTGGCTCTGTGGAAGAGGTTATTCTTACTGACTGATCATTTAGAGAGAACTATTATGTATTTGAAGTTTGTAACTTGATGATTTGTATCAAGCTTTTCACTGATGGTTCTCTTGTTGTTGTTGTTGTTGTTGTTGTTGTTGTTTGGACTTATTTTGGCTGCTGCTTCTAATTGACAAACAAGGACATCAGTCACTTGCCGTTGCCCCCCCCCAGGAGAGAGAGTTTCCACTTCTCGCCCACTGGCACTAATCCACCAGACTATAGCTCCCTCATTGCCCTGGCTAACGATTCTGGCCCTGGAATGCTAACATTCACTCACAATGAGAAAGCAGTAATGAAAGAGTCCTTCACGATTAATAGCACATCCTCTTACTCCTATTCAGAGACCGGTGCAAACCCAGTCCAGCAGGAACACCAGGTCCCAAAAGATATATTTAACTGTATTGAATCTGCAACCTCTAATAATAAACAGGTCCAGGAGCGTAAAGTGGCTTCGCTCAAACTAACTCCGGTCACTATCCCTGACCCTCCTGCTCACCTCAACTCTTACCTTGAACCCCGAACTAAGACCCAGACCACAGCTTCCCCACCTCCACCAAGGGGTCCCACTCCCACTCAGCCCCCGACAAGGACATCCTCGCTCTCTGTCCACCTGGGCCCTGAGAATCGGAAAAATCCAGAGCGTCAACCTCCAAATCCCACAGCGGAAGTCCTGGTCCCAGATCGAGTCCTATATCAGGCCTCAGGTCCGGCCGCATCGCAGGTGGAGATGACGAAGCCTCCTCCTGCAGTCCCACCAAGACCTTCTCCTGCAAAACTGTTGGTATATAACTAACTACATATTGTGAGCAGTGATTTTTGAGGTCACAATAAGACGACGTCGCTGGGGTTTTCTCTTGATGACATTGAGATTTAAGAGTAACACGGTGTCTGCAGCACATCATTTGATTCACCATGCAAACAGAAGAGCTAGTCAGTGTGACGTGTAACAGCTTCCCTGGAGGTTTGTTGCACATGAACACTGGGAAGTCTGATTCAGGCTTTGTTCTTTTGTTGTCAGCCAAGCAAACTAACTGTGATTCTACATATGTGTTAACTTCTATGTGTCATAACCAAGTGTTTCATCTATCATGCACCTGCGTTACTGTCTGTATACTTTGCTTCCTTTCACAGAGTTTGAACTAACACAGCGTCTTCAATTCACAGCAATTATCATGTTTGAGAAGATGCTGCTGCTGCTGCTGCCCCACGACACCTCAATGTGGCTTCCCACCAGCATTTCACCTTCTTCGTGGCTTCACGTGTTACTTCCACTCATCCTTTGTGACAATGTGGCTAATGAGTGATATCACTAAGCACTCTTCTTCTTTCCTCTTTTTCCAATCAACTCCCTCTCCCTCCAACACCAGAGGCCTCCATTCCCCACTGCTTTGCACTCCCCCTACCACAGCTCAGAATCACTCGACTACCTGTCTGGCCTCATGCCCAAGACCCTATCGCCCACCCCCTATGTCCCTAGCGGAGCTAGCGGCACAGCCGGTGTGAGCATCGGTGGCTTCGTGTCACCCTCGGCTTCCCCCGTGTCAGCTCTCAGCCACTACTCGTCCTCCACGGCGGGTCTGCTGGACGAGCTGCAGATCTGTAGCCTGGACTCACCCGGCTCCTCACCCACACCATCGCCCACCCTCAGCCATGTCTCAACCTACACGTCCACTGCTGGCCCTGACGATGCGCTAACAACCTCTGTGGCCTCCACTGCTGCAACAGCCACTGTCACTAACGTAATTATCCCAACAAGTCACTGCTGTAACACACATTATCAAAACCAAATGGTTCCTTCTCTCCTCCCGACTCATTCGGATGGCTGAGCCAAACCTCCACAGAAAGCGTGATTACTACCAAGTTTTACCTTCCACTAACCATCACCTGCAGCCTACCTGTTTAAATTCTGCCCACTCTGTTCCCTTATTGTGTTACTGTCTCTGTGCTCATTAGAACGTCGTGTCTCTGTGTGCTTGTCTGCATTTCTCTTTGTTGTGCCTTTTTTGCAATCCAGTGCAATTACGCTGTCTCTTAAGGCCATTTCGCATCAAAAATTCATGAGACACTTCCATTGTTCAGAGGAGTTGCGGCAGGGTGAAGCCCCCCCGGTGCAGGTTTAAAGACTGAACTTGACTGCTGAGGACTAACAGTTATATTTCCTGTCAGATCATAGTATATATTATATATATTGACCTGAGAATAGATGCATGAGGATGTGTCGGAGAACTAGATTTTGGCATAGTTTTGCATTGCACTTTGTTTTCCCAGTTATACGAGACTGATTGAACCTGATCGGTCATTTTGTTAAGAGCTGCACTATTTGGTCTGACATTCGCTTGTTCTTCGCAAAGTAATTAACTTGTTCACTGTCAAGTCTGTCAGAGGTTAATTGCATTGTCCCTGTTCTATCCTCGCCACAATTCCTGTTCTCAACCTTAAGGCTCATTTATGCTGCCTTAATGTGGCAGCATACTTCCGTGCCTCCTTAAGTTGGCATGGTTGTTTAGCAATACATCCATTAGAGGGCAGCGCAGAGTGGAGAATAAACATGGCGACGGTGGAGGAGAATGTGATAATGTACCTGCGAAGTAGCATCATATAGACGCCAGTAGTTTCTCATGTCCTATGATCGTCTCGCTTGAACTATCGGCAACACTGACCCCCATGGTTTTCTGGTGGTATTGCACCGTTTTGTCTTTTTCGGCAATATCCATAATCTTTGAATATACGTATCGAACGGTGAGCATAAATGATCCATTCACATGAGCAGCTGGACTCTGAGATATTCAGCAGAATTTGTCAGATGCTGATACAGATATCTGAAACTAGGATATGTTGTAATGACCAGCGGCAAATTCTTAGCTTGAGTTTGTAATCACAGTAACTAATCTACTCATGGCCCTTGTTGCTTTATTGTTAGTTGATCAGTTATAAATTGGTTGTTTTGTGTTTTTGGGCTTTCTTGAATCTTTTGATCTGAACTCTGAGGCCTTAAAACTGAAATCCTGTGTCTTTATCCTATCGTCAAATGGAATCATGTCTCTGTGTAATATAACCATTAGGATGTCTTGTTTATGTCGCTACTAATTTATTCTGAAATGTATCTGAATGTGAAGGAGTTGTCCATGTTTACTGTCGCTGTTTTTAATCTCTGTTCTGTTTTAGAGTGAAGTGATTCAATAAGTTCCCCTTTCCCCGACTAACCGTTCTTACATTCTCACTTCAGATTCAGCACTTCTATGAATCCTATCAGATCCAATATCTGTCCATATGTAACATCTATTCCTATGCCAGACTTTGTTCTTGCAATAAGATGACTCATTTCCTTTGATTTAAACACATCTTGACGTTAAAAAACTCATTCTTTATAGTAGATCTACAAGATCAAGTTCACTATTGTACATTTTGTTGCTATTTGTGAATGGCAGACTTACTGGCTCCGTCTCTGGTTTGTGGGTCACTCTTAGGGCCAGGTCCTCTCTCACGCTATGAATGGAAGCGCAAGCCATCCACAGAGACCCCTGTCTCCCCCGTCCTATCCTCCTCTCCCCGCCTCACTGCACACTGGGCTCCAGAGACAGAGCCGGAGTTCGGGTGAGTCACTCTTCTTTTGTCCCCCCCTTCATTTCAGCCATGGATACAACCAGTAATTCTTTGGTGATTTCTCTGCTCGCACAGAAGACATGATTAGGGAAGTTGTTGCACCGCATTGCAAATACAGTACAAATAAAATACAAATACAGACAAAGAAACACAAAAACAAGAACATCATCAGCCACATTTTACCTTTCTGAAATGCAGAGCTGACGAAAGTAAATCAAATGCATCTTAATTCAAATAAATACCCGACTTTGTACTAAAAGTGCAAGAATTTGTTTGGAGTGCTGCATGTGTGTTCCTGGAGTGGGCTCCCTCAAACAGAATTGCTTTGTGAAATCCTAGTCTTAACAAATCTGAGCGCCAATGGTGTCACGCTATGCAATCAACATCTACTTCATGCTCATAAGTTGAAGTTCAAGACTTGTCTATTGCCATTTTAAGCACCACTCAAGGGACCTTTGTGAATTAATCTCGCGCACAGTGTTGGGATAGAAATCTCTTATTGGTTTACAAGTTGTGATTTGTATATCTCCAAACTGCAGGACTGTAAGATTTTAAAAGCATTTTTCTGATTTAGGGTCGACTGTAATGTCTCTTTCCTCTCTCTCTCTCTCCTCTTCCCTCCTGTTTCCAGAGGGCAGAGAGTCTGTCACCAGAGAGTCTGTGGTGTTGGGCCACACCAGTTTCAGCAGCACTGTGCCCATTGCCTCCTTCTCGGAAGAAGAAAAGAAGGTCTGCATCATTAAAGCCCCTCATTATGAAGGCATCGGCCCCGTGGATGAGTCCGGCATTCCTATCGCCATCCGCACGGTGAGGTCAAATGTGCACAGAATGAAACGCACTCAGTTTGGTAGTGTAGCGTAGCACAGGGGTGTCCTAAGACCCATTTCTGTTGTCTTGACATGTGATCAGGCTCATGAGAGGGGATCACTCTCAGCTGTCAGCAGCTTTTGAGCCCATATTAAAGGCCTTGTCTCTCCCACTCGCACTATCAGTATCTCTGTGTGCTAGTTTCAAAGATGAGCTCAGACAGGGTCTTTTGCTTTGGCACCTCAAGGTCCCTCCTGCCAACTTGTCAGTGTGTGTTATCTCTGTTAAGGGTTTTCTCGTATTAACACTTGCCTCAGTTATCCAATTTCTGTTAGAGTGAGGTTTAAAGGCAGACATGCGAAACCACAGAGTGAGAGAAACGAGAAGAATGAGAGATGGGCAATAAAAGTAAAAGAAAAGGTGAAAAGGGGGCAAAGAAAAACCCTGAAAGAAGAAAAACAAAAAACAGATGCTCCTCATTGTGAGCAGACAAACATTTTTGTGGCCACTCTGTTTGGTAACCGTGGAGAGGGAAGTGGTAATTGGACTGTCTCTGCTACATGCACGGTAACACACACAGACTCACTCTGACCGGAGTTCAGACACTGCTACTGAATAAAGAGCGGATTAAGTCTCTCTGCCATTTGATGGCTCCTTTTTGAAGTGGCCATTAGATCTATACAGTATAAACAAAGACACATACCAGGGTTTCTCCTGGCACAGAACCAGAGCTCGGATTTTCTTTTCTTTTTTTGTAGCTCCGTCTTCGCCATGAAACCAAATCTGTTGACATTGATTTCTGAAAGTATGCACAATCGCAACATGCACATTCATATAAAAACAGACTGCTGCAGTAATTCATGAAGTGACTGAATGTTTGAATATTGTAACTGATGTATGCCGAGTATGTGTAAAATCTGAAATATGCACTAATTGAAACACATAATCAGATTTTGGGTTTGCCATTTGCCCCTAATCACATTTGATTGGATCAATTTATTTGTCCCAGAGTTTGAGATAATTCTTCCAAAATATTGTAATGTTTCACTTGAGAAAAGCTAAGGAAGGAATTTGATGTAAAAAAATAAATAATATGAGCTCAGCATTTGCTAAAATCACATTACAGAGAGTGTAGATTAATCTTTTATAGACGATTTCTTTTAAATTCTTATGGATGCCTGAAAAAGCTGAGTGCGTTTTTCTTTGCTCAGTAATGTCCCATGAAACAGTGGGATCCATACAGTTTCCCCAGTTGCTGCATTTCACGGCACATAAATCTTAATGATTATTTCTCTCTCCACAGACGGTGGATAGGCCTAAGGATTGGTACAAAACTATGTTCAAACAGATCCACAAGGTTCACAAAGCAGGTAAGTCTGCACAAAATGAGCAAGATGGAGAAATTACCCTCTGTTCAATGTGATTTGATTGTCACATTATGGGAGGAATTTGTTGTGCATGCATGCTGCTTGTATGCATGTGCATGTCTGTATCTATCTGTGTGTGTGTGTGTGTGTCTTAGCATACCGGTTCTTGTTAAACTGAAAGACCCAGAGAACCTCGGAGCCAGAACTCATTAACTGCGAGCGAGCGAGCGAGGGAGGGAGTCTGAAGAGGAGGAGGTTATTGAGAGAAACTCTCTAATAGGAACAGAGCTGTCCTGGGAAATCTGCTCTAATTTTGTGGGCCTGACAGAAGCACACAGTCAGTACAAGGCTTGTTTGTTCTAAACAGCTCAGGCTTCTTCTGCCGCAGCACAAACACACAGACACAGACACTCGCAGAGTCTTTCTGCAGGCTACATCTGCAGGCTTGTGATGGTCTCTTTGATGCATCGCTGAATTCCCCCGCTGAATATTCAAATCTTCCAGTGGATTTATAAAGCAGTTCTCCAGTCCCACACAAAGTCTCTGTCTGTTGAGTATCACCTCCTGTAGTATTCAAGTGTGCAGCTACTTTCTTTGCAGGAACAGCATTTGTGGGTCTGATATTCAACCTTTTTACCTTGAAACAGTAGCTTCAAAATAGATTTGATGGTACACTGAGAATGGAGCCTCTTTAATTCTCTCTCATTCCCGTTCCTCACCCTGAACACCAGCTCAATATTGACTCTCAGCCAAGGAGCCCTATGGACCAGCAAGTTGAAGAGTTAAGCTGAACTTTAGATCAGCTAAAAAGACTTTGAAGTTTTTCTAAAAACAGAAGGAGGAAACTTTTGAAATATGAAGAATTCAACACAAAGTTTGGTGGATTTGTTACAGCGGCAGTTCTTTTGGTTCAGGAAGCCGGGGATCATGGGTAATATCCACCGCTCAGGTGTGTTTCAGTTCAGTGAGTGGGACGACACAACTGATTGATAGACTTTGTTTCTTTTCTATAAGAAAATCACTGAATCACTCGGACAGGGAGCCCAACAGAATTCATCACCACATGTGAATGCAGAGGGCGCCGTTGCTCAGTAAAAGTTACATAGTGTTTCTTTAAATTTAAGCTAAATAAGACATATTACAAAAGCAATGATTTTGAATAAGCTGACAGAGGAAAAGTGGATTTTGCTGCTCGGGTTGTTTTTTTTATGCTTTCCAGGGTGAAAATGTGTCACTTTATTATTTTGTAAGTCACTTTAATCCAACTAAAGGCCCCATTCTCCTTGAGGAAACTTCAAACCTGTATCATAATAATCAGGTTTTATTCTGTTCTCCTACAGACGATGACTACTCTGACACATACAACGCAACTTATGCTGTCATTAACAATGGTGAGATCTACTTTATGTGTAACCACAGTTGTACTTCACACTGTAAGTCATGTGTCATCTCCTCTCTGGCCTGCTCTGCCTTATTACTTCACCTGCCTGATGTCTTCCTAATGTCGTCCTTAACAGATGACTACAGCCTTTCATCCACCGCCGCCACCACCATGGCCCACCCGGCTCCCCGGACACACACATACAGGCCGCTGTCCAAGAGCCCCTCAGACAATGGTGGACACCTTGGTCCTCGAGAACCTTCTCCGTCCCCTGTACCCCCACCACCTCCACCCATGCCGTCCCTCCTGCAGCTGAGGGCCAGAGATAGCGACCGCGAGAAAGATTCCCCAGACATGTAAGAGGAACTTTCAATAATGAATTCATACAATATTTAAAGGGCTCTCCCCTCCCCTAGGCCTTTAAATATGAATTATTATTTATAAATCAGTCAATGTTATTCTGTGAATTATGTACTTAACATTTTTTATAAACAATAACTGTATCTGGTTGTGTTTTGTCCAGGAATGAATGGGGTCCTCCTGACAGGAAAGTTGACACACGAAAGTACCGCGCGGAGCCCAAGAGTATTTTTGAGTACGAGCCCGGGAAGTCCTCTATTTTGGAGCATGAAAGACCAGTGAGTACTTTTTTACATATAATTATAAGGAATATTAAAACTTTCCCTTTCAAAATGCTGTGAATAGTTGTTATCCATTATAATTTCACTGCCTTTCTTTATCTTTCATTCACCTGTGAGGTCTGCAGGCATTAATCTGGAGTCAGCTCAGGCTTTAAGGATTATTTTATGTCAGATTATTTTATTCAGAAGATGTGACTTTCTTCCCCAACTGGTTTTACAGTAATGTATTTGTGAAATATTCAAATTACTGTGATAGTGAATTGATTCGGTTGCTATTTTTTTAATGATGGTTGTATTTGTTAAAAAGATTATAAACTTAAATTCTCTCGTTTCGCTCCACTTAAAGTTGAAGACATGAAACTAAACATAAAGATGTGAACTGAACTAACACAGCTACAAATTCGTTTTCGTCGTCATTACTGTGTTAATAATATATTTTCCTATAATGGTCTTTTGCGTGGGCTCCGCTTCAGACACAACGTGGGCGGTAAAAAGCGAAGGTTATCAGTGATGCATCCTGTAGTGACTGTTCTCTTCTGCCTGCTCAGTCTGTGTGGGGTGAATAACGAAGCAGACGACAGAGATAATTATCTTGTAGAGGGGAGGGCGAATAAAATAATAGCCATGGGGTGATCTGTGATGAGGACATGATAATGGAGAACCTGTTCCACATGAGGTGTTATGAGGGAAAACAGAGTGAAAAGAAAAAGCTTTTTGTGAAGAATTCACAGACGTTGGACATGATGACTGCAGAGAGCGCGCTCCGGGGACAATAATGCATGAGTCAGCCCCTGATAGACGGAGGTAATAAAAGGAGAAAGCCATAGAAAGTAGAAGTGAACCCACGCGGGCTAAACTGCTGTCGGAGACTCTTAATGTATGTTGTCTGTTCACTACCTTTTCTCTTCGTTCTCTGTGGTTGGAAATGGCACCAACAAAAAAAATGTCCTTCTCGGGTGCTGTCCATCTGGGCAATTTTTGAGTCGTAGGAAGCAAAAACATTGTTCTGCCATCCTGTTCCATTCTCTCCGTCTACAATACTTGTGCGGTTGCCAGTGTTTGCTCCAGGCCTCACTTTTTTTTTTTTACAGGCTGACACATTTGTCTCAAACCTGAATTTTTTTCTGTTTTAGCTCGAGAGATGTAACACAACAACACCCACATAACATCTCCTGGCAGTGTTTCATTTGGCATGAAACTCTCTGTTCTGCTGGGGCTGGGGTTAGAAAGAGCAGACAGAGGAGTAAAGCACTGCATCGTCTCTACAGTTTAAATAATAGTAAACCTCTTGTCTGAATGCCAAAGTCTGTAAATGCAAAAAAGTAGAAAACTGTGCGAAGTTTAACCATGCAACATAAGAGAATAGATAAATAACTTGGTGCACAGCAGTTACCATTGTTTTTTTGGCATACCTGCCTATTCTGCTGCATGTAAATACTTAATATCTCAGCTGACTCATCTTATTGCAGGTTGAGTTTATACGAAATCGTTCTCGATATGATTCACAGAATGAGCTGGGTGTTCAACTTCATCTTCATCCATCAACAGAGATGAACTTTGGCTCACTTAAAGCAATTTGTCTGTAATTTACATACCAGACACGCAACCGCGGGGGGTGAAGAATTTTATTAGCCGGTATCAATTAATATATAACAAGGCATGGGGTAGATAGATAACTTATCATCTCAGTCCTTCACTCTAAAGGAATTTGCCCCATGTGAGATGTGATAGGGATTAAAATAACCAAACAAAAGTACAGTCTCCTTATTACCTCTGCCCAGTAGGTTATGCTTCATTTGTTTGTATTTGTTCATTTGTTAGTTAGTTGGCAGGATTATGTAAAAACCACAGGATGGATTAACTTTAAACTGAAAGGAAGGAAGGATGGGATTAGGGTCAGTAAAGATTTCTGAGCAGATCTGGATCATCAGCCAGATTTTTATTTATTTATTTGACTTTGCGAGATAGATAACATTGTGTTTTTTCACCATTTGCATTGATTTCTCAGAGAACTCAGAGAAATATATTATTGATCCTTGATCCATTAAATGAAGACAGGACCATAAACCACTGACCTGGCCTCATTGTTCATATATCTAGGTAAAACGTCACTGAGAGAGCAGGTACTGTACGTCCGCCAAGGCCCAACAGATGAAACCATACATCCAACACTCGTCATTCCCCTAAACATGCCTGATCATTTTAACCAAAATCCATGAATTCTTCTCTGAGAAATTTACGAAAATGATGGAAAATGTCCTAAAATGTTACTGAAAATTAAAAATAAATGGGTTCCTTCATGACCCATTCAACATCCTTCCAACGTGTTTTGTGTGGTTAACCATCCAGGAGATTTTGCGTAATCCTGCTCACAAGCAAACAAGCAAAGATGAAAACATAACCCCCTTGGCGGAGGTAATGATTTGTGTCTGAAAAAAGAATCAGGCCTGTTTAGGGGACTGATTTTTAAGAGAATGGGAAATTTGGTGCAGATCCAAATAAAAAATCTAGTGAAATGAACCGTGTCATCATGGCGGAGGCACAGTACCTGCTCTCTTAGTGACCTTTTACCTAAATATATGAACAATCGGGCCGGGTCAGTGGTTTATGGTACTGTCTCTATTTAATGGATCAAGGATATATTTATTATTTCCGAGGGATAATTTGTTGTGCAATCAGCAGAATTCACACATCCACCAAGCATAGAAAGTGACAGCAAATAAACAAATACAAATTATGACATGACTACAATCTAAAACCAGTGTAACAACCATCAGTAGTTTGATAATATAATAGTAGTATTATCAACTATTTCCTATACACTTCACCATCAGTTATGTGACAGTGAATGTAGCACATGGGTCAACTGGACGTCTGCCCATGTAGAAGAGTCTAATCAGGTCTTTTATAAACAGTTGTGTAATACATGCACCTTCTTCCTCTTATTAAATTTGATGAGCTCCCCTGCTGTAAATTTTAATAATGAGGTTCGTGTTAAATATTGAATTCTCAAGGTAACATGCTGATTTTCATGAGCTGTCACCTGTACTGTGGATTATCATAAGACTGCAGTAATGGGATTTTCTCCTGGAATTTGCAGCCTCATTAAAACTTAATTGCACATGAAATTAATATCAAATCAGAAGGGCCGGGGTGTTTAAATTGTCTCTTCAGACTGTGCATATTAGATTATTCCGCGTATATACGAGTCTAATCACGATTGAACGCTGTCAGATGCACACTCTCTAAAGTTTTAGGATTACCACCCAAAGCAAAACCATTAGACAAATGGGTTTTGCTTCGTCACGTTTTGTCCTCATTCTAAATCACAGTCCTGGTTCATCCTGTGCCCGTCTCCCTGTGCCACTTCCTAACCATGAGGTCCGTGTCTCTCTCTTGTGTGTGCCTTCTTTTCCACACTCGCTTTTCTTCTGTCTCTTCTTCTCCCTCCTCTCTCTCTGTCACTGTCGTGCTTTCCCAGACCTATGATGACATAGATTTAGAGAACGAGCCTTGGTATAAGTTCTTTTCCGAGCTGGAGTTTGGGCGGCCGGTAAGTCAGGGCCATAGCTACTCCCTCAACCACAATCCTGCCGTACAGGCACACACCCACTTTGTCCCACCCCACCCAGGATTTTCTTAATATGTGTCTCCACCAATAGTCTGGGTGTGGCTAGTTGTTTGGGCATGTGGTACTTGTTGGGTGCTGTGACTCCCCCCCCCCCCTCCCCCTTATGACAGGCTGTGTTATGTCTTTGCGTTGCTGGGGTTTTTGGTCTGGTGGCTCGTGGGCACTGAAAAGACATGTTTATTTTAGTTGGTTCACTATAGAACTGATATTTGCTCCCAAATTATCAGGAAAATCAGTAAAAATAAATAAATAAATAAGCTGTTGTGCTTTTAGAACTGCAAAGGACAGTCAGTCATTAACTTAAATAAATATGCAGAACATTAATGAATATGCAGTTTACAAGTTTCAAAACAAACTTTGTGCAGTTTCTCCTGCATCTCATACACATGCTGTATCTTTTAATCAGCCTTTTCTTCAGTTATTCATTATCATTATTTATTCATTTCCGCTAGTATTTTGTTTATCTTCATTTCTGTTAGTATGGAGAATTACTCTGTTTACCTTCATGCCAAAGGGCTTCAGTACCCTCTGCTGGATGTAAGTGGTAACACCGCCCTAGTGGCTCAGGGCAGGGGTTGCCTCTCGCCACAGATCTGGGATCAAATTACCCCCCAACCTGACTGATTTACAAAGCGTCATGAGGAGACGCCTCTGTCCATGCCAGAGCATGACATCAGGTGATCGAGTCATTGGGCTTATTCACAACGTTCAGGTGAACATGTCACACATGGAAGCAGCACGACTTTGTGTCCCAAAGGTCATGTTGAGCCGCGTGTTGACATTTCTACCTGCAACGTTCTGAATGTTTCACAAATCACAGAATAAGCCTTTTAGAGTGTAGATGGTTTCCCTCCGTGCACTGACTGGTCCGGCAGGGACAGAATCTTGCAGTGTGTTTTTTGAGTTGTGTTCTAATGTTTGCACTCGTAAACCAACACTAAGTCACGGCATTTGATTCACTGCACTCTCCAACAAACACCGCAGCTTGTGCTTCACTCGGCTTTCTGCTTCACAGCTTCCTGTCACACTCTGCATGTGTGTGTGGTAGATGGGCACATTTCTCTATGTGTGTGTGTGTATGTGTGTGGTTTAAATATAGTAGGTAGTGATGCAATTTATTTTGGCATTGATATAGTGTTAATATATTGAGATCAGCAGTAGACTGTGCATATGACTGAGTGTGTGTGTTATGCACAGGTGTGTGTTTATATGTGTAAGTGTGTTAGTATGTATAGCGTGTGTGCACATGTGTGCGTTGTACATGCAAAAGCACATGTGCAACACTTGTGAACTAGCCCATCTCTGTTTACTCAGATTTTCTAACACGTGTCACTCTCTCACCATGTTTCTTTTTTTTTTGTTTTGGGTTTCTCCCCCCCCATGATGTCACCACTGCTTCTCCTCCTTCACCTCATCTTCACCCTCCTCCTCCTTTTCCTCCTCCTCCTCTTCCTGCTCACTGCTGCTGCTTGGGGCTCAAGCCTCCTAAAAAACGACTGGATTATAATCCAGACATCTCCGCCCGCCAGCGCATTGAGGTAATCTCACATTCATGAGTGTCAAGAGTTTTTAATCTCACAGTTTCTAACCAATGATAGAAAACAACACTGACGTTAGATACAGTTGTTTTAAAAGTGAGTTTTGATGTGTGTAGCATCAATGCAGTTTGATCTCATTTCAATATGTGTCTTTGCTTTGTGAAGACTGTTAAACATATAAAATGCTTCTTTGTTTGGAACTGTATGAAGATCTGCAGGTTGTGTTGTATACAGACAGTCTTTACTCCTCGTCTCTTATCCTCTCTCTTCGGAAAAAATGAAGCTCTAGATTTTTTGGCTCAAAACACAATTTTTTCATTTATTATGTATTTTATGCTTAGAAGCTCCTCCAACAGACCCTTGCAGTTCAAATGCATTAATCATCCTTTACTACTAAGACCCATTCCAGCTGATCCATGCCAGGTTTTGCCGGGGCAGCATTTGCCCCCTGAGCTGAGTTTATTACATCCTTTCCTATATCACCTTTACCATCATCCTCCAGAGCAGCCCAAGAGAGAGCAGGAATTTCCCCTCAGCGTTTATGCCGGTAGGCCTCTTTGCGTTCAGGTGTGCCATGTGGAACCAGCTTCCACCGCACCTTACGCTGGGGGAGTGTTTTGAGTGTGGCACAGCATCAACCGCATGCAGGCTGTGCATTGAGAGCTGCTCTGCCTCCAGTCTTTGTTCCTGCGGAGCTCACTTTTCTCTTTTGTTGTCTGCCCTATTTCAGACGTCCCTGCACATCGCTCCCGCTGACAAGGCTCTGGAGAGACCTGCGAGGTAACCTCTGCTTCTTTTATTTTCCTCTGCATCATCCTCCATCCCCCTCCCCCATCCTCTCCACAGCACTGGCCCATGTTGTGATTCAGCAGCGGAATCAAAACTCTGCGCTTTCTTGCCCCGTCTCCGGTGCAAATAGCCTCAGTGGCTGCTGTCACTGAGGATTTGCAAAGATTAGTGTTTGTCTTTATTTTCTTTTGTCACCAAAGGCTTGGTGCTTTGCAGCTCACTCTCTCTAACTGAGCCAGAATAAATTAACCCAGCAAATCCATTGATTCTGCCCTTCACCTCCTACCCGTCCCTCAACCCCCCTCCTCTTCCTCCTCCTCTCCTCCTACTCCCTTTCACCAGTGGCCTGCTTATTCAGTCGCATTTTCCTCGGTGAACAGAAAGGGCAGAAATGGGATGTGATGAATAGGCCACTGAATAGGAAGCGCACTATTTTGAATAAGGAAAGTTACAGTGACTCAGTCTGATCTTTTTGCATGAGAATAACTATCGGTGGGTTGAATTAATTTTCTCATCTTTCAAGCGTAAAAATGTTTTATACAATTTTCACATCATAATTTAATTTGCTCATAATTCACCTATTCTATTCAAGGATTGATGACACAGGAAATAAAGTAAATACCTGAAAGCGTGTGTGTGTTGTTTGTCTTCCAGTGCTGCCAGCGACTACAGGAAGAGAAGGAAGTCGGAGCCGTCAAGTTCCCAGGTGAACGCTCCGTCTCAGAGCAGAGCTGCAACTTCCCCCAAACCAGTGGATGCCTACAGACCCAGCAGCAGCTTAAAGAAGAACGTCATTCGTTCCTCACCATCCTCGCCCTCCAGAGCCAAAGGTACACACACACAAACACACACACACACAAGCATCTACCTTTCAATGGATTATTTTTCTCTCTTTCTTTCCCCGAGCTTGTTTTTCCCCAAACTGTCATAAACGTTTTGCCTTCTCACTCTATAATGTCAGTGTGGTGAGGTCATAAGTTTCCTTTGTTGGTTGGAAGGTGAAGAAAAAAACTTCAAATCATCTTTTTTTCAACCCCAGTTTTTCTCCTCTAATTCTTCTCCCTCTCCTCACCTCTTCCGCCTTTTTATCAGGTATTTTTGCTTAACCTGCTTTCCTCCTTCTTCTCTCTCACCACGCTGCTTTCTATTGGACATCTGAAAGGTGGGGACGCATGCAACATGTATTCAAACAGTTTGACCTCCCCAGGTCCACATCCGGGCCCCTATGTGCCCCCTGTCCCTTCTGACTCTGTTCATTGCCATGAGGACGGGAGCCCGGATGGCAGCTCCTCCTCCAAGCAGTCTGTCTACTGTAAGAACAGTTGGCCGACAAAACGCACGGATTCCGAGACATGGACCGGTGCGGAGGAGGCGCCGCCCTCCTCTGGCAAAATCAGGTCCCGCAGCTGTGATGACTTACTCAGTGACGGGCATTCTGGCTCGGGTGGGCGCAATGCCCCCCGCTCAGAAAGTGCTGGGTCACTGGTGTGTGATGGGAATCCCTCAGGTTCTACTGGATCCACTTCCACTCGCTCATTACCTCGACTCCACCGGCGACGGGCGCATGATTCACCAGGCTTTCTGCAGCTCTATCGTAAAATGCACCAGATTGATCGAGCTCAGCTGATCCCGTCCGATATCATCCGCTCAGTCCGGGCTCGTATCCTGGATCTGGAGCGCCAACCTCACCTGCTTCGGCACCGCCTCTCCCCATGGACACCCTCATGGGGCGTGGAGGTGCCTACCGATACGGTGCCAAACCGCATTTCTGAATATGAACGCCTTATTCAGAAATCCAAATCCATGCCCAACTTGGGTGATAGTGAGGGGCCTTCAGGCACTACTACACCAGGTGGCTCATCATCCCGAGCCAGCAGCGGTGGTGGTGCCACACCCATTTTTCCAAAACGCCGTTTTTCCATAGAATCTTTACTAGAAGAAGACATCAAGAGCAGCGGTGGACCAGTACCTCATACCATGGATCCCTTACATCGACCTCGTAGCCCACCTGAGGGCCAGCCTCGTGGGCCAGAGCCACGCCATCTTCGGTCCTTTCCTGCTCCTCCGATCCCCCAAATCCCACAAGCCAACCCAGACTACTCTGACAGTGAACAAGACGCCATTGCGTCAGACCTCAGTGACTTCATCCAGGTGGAGGGCTCCTCTTTTTGCAGTGAGAGTGACTTTGACCATTGCTCACTAACCTCCTCTGAGAGCTTGTACGGCTCTTCCTCCCTTCACCACCACCACCACCACCTCCGTCACCTCCACCACCATCACCACAGCCACCAAGCTGGTCACCAGAATGTGGGACAGAGTCAGGGGTACCAACACCGCCACCTCATCAGCACCTGCAAAGGCCGCTGCCCAGCTTCTTACACCCGTTTCACAACGATGCTTCGCCATGAGAGAGAACGAGCGCGTCAGGAGCACCAGAGACCTCCACAGCCGAGCCGCGGCAGCCATTCCCAAATCCAGAGCTCGCAGTCCCAGCAAGCGATGTCCAAGCTGGCCTTCCTGGTCAGCCCAGTGCCTTTCCGCAGGAAAAAGGGCTCACCACCTACCTCTAAAAGAATCAGTGGTGGCGGCGGTCGAGGCAGCAGGCCCAAGTCAAAACAGGACATTTACGAAGCACTAGATGAAGCGCTGAGAGACATATATGAGCACATTCAATCAGAGAGAGGCCAGAGAGGCACCCGGGCCCCTGATGACAGCATCCTGAGGAGAATACTGGCTGAACTGCTGCCAAACGTGCCTGAACGAAGCTCCTCATTACGGGGGAGGAGGGGGTGCTGGCAGGGGGGTCACTCTTCCGCATCATTGTACCCAGACGGGAGCCCCACGGAGAACGCCTCGTACAGAGAGGATCCATCCACACCGCGGCTACAGTCACCAATCAGTGCCTGTTACGGACAGCACTTGGACACCTCAAACAATAATGAATATGAAGAGGAGCAGGGCAATGGAAATGGTATCTGTTATTCAGGTGGAGATAATACACATACTAACACACAACTTTTCACATGTACACTTTGTCATGTAACCTGTCGTACCTACACATAGTTGTATTCTACTCAAACATACATATTTCAAAAATATACATTCCACATACATGTATGGTAATGTATCTTTCAGTGTTTTGAGTATTGCCTGCGCCCGTTGCCCCATCGTTCCCCTTGGTGTTCAGCCAGTACACATTACTATGCATCTCTATGTATTTATATGAAGACCTGTTGACCGTAAATTCTCAAGTAAAACCTGTTTCTTAAATTCAGTGTAAAGCTTCTGTCAAAGGAAAACGACCTTTGAGTTTTTTTTGAAGGCTTTTATTTTGAAGCATGTTCAGGAAATGTTGAGTTTAAGTGACAGTACTTAAATGCTAAAACAAAATGTCAAAGTACATAAAAATGGAATTATTAGTGATAACAATATGTCTGACTTTCTTATTGTGCAGAAGAAAAGTCCAGATAGTTGTGAAATATTTTTAAATATACTTCAGGAGAGTGCCTGGATTTTAAGATACAGAAATATTTGAGAATTTACGGTGTATTTCTCTGGGTCGAGTAAATAAACGTGAATATTGTTCTTTTTGTTTTTAATTTCAATATTGTTTTTTGGCTGTATTATTTGTCTGTGTTAAAAATGGAATCTGTGGAGTCATTTTACTGTCCCACAATCATCGTATCTCCCTCAAGCCATTTTCTTTTGTAAATGGTTGTCATCACATTTCGTTGGGCTGTTTTCTCCTTGTTTCATTTTGTCTTCATCTCTTTTGAAGGACTGCACGTGTCACTTTTTGTCAGATTGTGGGAAAAGTCAAGTCCCTTTTGTTTTTTTCCTTTGGAATGGAAATAAAACTCAGCCATTGTTTGACCCCAAGCTTTCATTCCCTCCTTCACCTGTAGGAATGACTTCATCACTGTTCCATTCTGCACTTTCCCCCGAAACTCATTTTTTATATTTTGGGCATGATTGTAGTTATTCTACCCCTGTGACCTTTTGGCATGTGTCTCTACCAATCATAGACCAGGATGTCTCCAGGAGTTATTCCACAATGGACGGACGCCACACGCCCCAGAGTACAAGAGCTACTCCTGACAGAGAGGTACAGCATTGAAGTTGATGTTTAATACTCTCAGCACCTGGTTAGAGATCAGCAACATTAACAGAAGCAGTATATATGTTCAATGTGTGACTGTGCAGCACTAATAAGCTTAATTTTTATACATAATTTATATTAAAAACATATTAGCATATTAGCTGGCACAATACACATATTAAGTAATATTTAGTGAACGGTGCTTGGCTCTACAAACACATTTTTTGTCAAATTTACTCTAAAAGCTGTGTTTTATGTTATAGCTGCTTGCCGGCTCTCTTTCTCTCACTCTCATCTCCTAGGTCTCCCATAAACAGATGACACAACTTATTCTGTTCTCTCTCCTCCATCAGAAACAGCCTGCAAAAGCCATTTATGATTTTAAGGCACAAACAGCTAAGTGAGTACAGTGAGTTCACGGGGCACGGGGGGGGGGGGGGGGGTGCAACGGAGTGAGGCTCTAATGCATGGATATGTAACTGCACATCTGGACTTGCTGCTACACATGTCGCTATTACACGTTGTTCATCGTTTCCTGCATAAAGTTTCTTTTGCTTCTTAAAACAACTTAATTGTTAAATGACATCTGGCTGACTTTATCTTCTTAATCTTTTTTTAAATGTTTGCATGAGTTAATCTGACGCCGCATCTCTTGTTTTGCTTTGGTCGCCGACATTCTGTCTCATTCTTCTCTCTCTGCTGTGAGAACTGTTTGTGTCTTGTTCAGTTCATATCTTCCTTTCCAGGCAGTGGAATCAAAAATGATATGACTCTGTTACAGGGAGCTGACATTTAAAAAGGGTGATGCGGTAAACATCATCAGGCAGATAGACAACAACTGGTATGAGGGAGAGCACCGAGGACGGGTGGGGATATTCCCCATATCATATGTAGAGGTAAATGCGCAACTGATACATCAATCTATATGTTGGTCCTGTGGTTGTGTCAGTGCACATTTGTGTTGTTGTTTAGATGCATTTAATATATCTCCTCTAACTCAATATGCACATCTGTTTACACACACACACACACACACACACACACACACACACACACACACACACACACACACACACACACACACACACACACACACACACACACACACACAGAAGATGCCGTCCACAGAGAAGCAGCAGCCGATCCGTCCTCCTCCGCCAGCACATGTCAGAGAGATCGGAGAGGCAGTGGCTCGCTATAACTTCAATGCGGACACCAACGTGGAGCTGTCTCTCAGAAAGGTAGCCTCCCTAATACATTTAAGTAAACAGCTGCATGCAACACAACTTTATAACCACATGCTGTCAGCATAGCAGGATGTAAATCTTTCCTAATCATGTTTTTTTGAGGTCTTAAGGCCATAGATAAAGATGTTATCCATCCTGTTGTTTCAAAACTGGTGTTTAACAACATGTGTATGTTGTGTTTGCTTGTGTGTGTTTAGGGTGAGAGAGTCATTGTGGTAAGGCAGGTGGATCAGAACTGGTATGAGGGCAAGATCCCAGACTCAACCAAACATGGCATCTTTCCCGTGGCCTACGTTGACATCATCAAGCGCTCCCCGTCCAAGAGCTCCGACCACCACATAGACCTGCGTGGGCACCTTGGCCAGAGGACGCCAAGCAGTACATCCAGCAAGGTAAGGGAATCACTACAATATCGTAAAAATACAATAAACCAATTGAATTTCTAGTTTCCAATTTGTTTTAAGTTTAAAATAATGATAAACCACCTAAATCTTCTTCATAAAAGTGATTCATAGTATTTATTGTGAACAGCGTTGTTTATTTTTAATCAACATTTCAAATGCAAACATTTTACATCCTATGCAATGTTTTAAAAATGTCTACAGACATAAATAGACAAGCACAGAAACTGTACTTTGTATAGATTAGTTTATAAATCACACTCTGTTCCTTCTCCTTCACTTTATCTTCATGGAGCCTTTCTGCCATCTACCTCCATCCTCCACCACCCGTGACCTCCCCTCCCCTCACCCCTCGTTGAGAAGGCTTGACCTGCAAGCCGTCACCAACGAGTGGCTGTCCCTCACTCTGGACACGACCGCGTCCACACCAGCTCACTCCCGCACGACCACCCCTGCACCGCCCACACCCCCCCCTCTTCCAGTTT
This sequence comes from Hippoglossus hippoglossus, assembly GCF_009819705.1. NCBI lineage: Eukaryota > Metazoa > Chordata > Actinopteri > Pleuronectiformes > Pleuronectidae > Hippoglossus > Hippoglossus hippoglossus. The sequence continues at coordinate 22,961,861 of NC_047151.1, read as the reverse complement.
ACTTTGCACCTTCTCAAGCAGCTCACGAACTTAAGACACCCCTGTCCTCACCCTCGCACTCACCTGCACCGACACAGAGAGGCTTTGCTCTTCCGCCCCAGTCATTTTCCAGAAATCCACCTTTTAGAGAAATGAGACTCACCCCAGCTGTTCAGCCTTTTCCCCAGCCTCCTCCTCCTCCTCCTCCCGCTCCTCATCCTGCTCCTCATCCCTCACTCATCTCTCCACAGACTGACTCTTTTCTCCAACACAGCAGCAGCAGGGGGTGCACTGAAACAGCCCAAATGTTCCACACTGCTAAGCCAGAGGTTTTGTTCTGCACATCACCAGAGCCAGTAAAGTCACCCACACAAATGTGGTACAAGTCAACTGCACCAGTAAACAAAAGCACCACAATGCCCGACATTGAGCTGCAAGTAAAAGATCCTTATGACGAGCTGTTGTCCATGATCCTGGACGATTCTACCAGCACAGATGACGTTGGCTTTTCGAGATTGTCTCCGATAGATTCTCCCCCAGCTACATCCACCGATGAATCCCAGAGTAGGTTTAAGTTAAAAGCAGAAGAATCCCATCACCCGGTGGGGAAACCGCCAGCGCTCACTCCAGCCAGCCAACCAGCAGGCGGTGTTCGTTTAGAGGTGCTGTTTCACAAGCCTGTGACGATGGAGCCACTGTCGGTCGCCTGGGGAGGGCAACCGAAAGGTTTGAGTGAGGATGAACCGGTGGAGTCTCAAAGGCCGCCGTCGGTCAGGGGGAAAGGATTCACTGAGTTGTTCATTGAGGAAGAGGATGAAGCTTTAGAGGAGAAAGAGGAGGACGTTAGAGTTTTAAATGAAAGACTCAGTCCACAGGTAGAGCATGGTGTGAGCTGCCTCTGGTGAGGGACATAGAGGAAAATCATTTTGATTGTAGAGAAAAATAGACCTCCTTTTGTGCTCTCTTACAAATATGTAGACAAAAATATCAGTGTATCTGGGTTTCTCAGCGTTTAAAGCTGATTCATTTACTGGCAAATAAATTATACTTTTATTTTGAAATCACCCCAAAATGCTGTTTCTTTCCTTTTTTCTTACCCAGTTACACATTAAATTATAGAGTGAGGATAGTGTGCTGATGCAATGTTTGGGATAAAAGAGAAATCCAGAGTTTTTTAAAAATATCTTTAATATATTAAAGTCTTTTCCTCCCTGTCCCTTCTGGGCTTCAGTGAAATACAGCCACAGTGGAATTTAAGGATTTCTTTAGTTAGTGTCGTGTGTTTTAGCCTCAGTATTGATGTGTTTGTCATTGCCTCCATAGGCTGATGTCTCTCCACCCACCCCGACACGACTCTCTCACCCCAGCGTCTCCTCACCCTCTATACCACCACCTCTGACCTCCTTACCGCCTCCTCCTCCTCCTCCTCCTCCTCCTCCTTCTTCTTCTTCTTCTTCTTCTTCTTCTTCTTCTTCTTCTTCTCCCTCTTTATTTACTCCTCCTTCGCCCTCTTCCTTGCGTCTGCACCAGTGTGATCAACGCACCCCCCCTACATCTCCCCCTTGCTCCCCTCGGCCCCCCCCGTCCCTTCCTCACCTCTCAACATCGCCCCTGCCTCCGCTCTCTCCACCTGTCTCGCCACCTCCCCTCCACTCCCCTCATCCCTCTCAAATCGCTCCCTGTCCGTCTCATCCGGTCACGTCCTTCCCCGAATCAGAGTCGCCTTTACCCCTGCCCCCCCGGTCTCTCCCTAAACCCACCTCTCCTCCCCCGACTCCCCCCATGGTACCCCATCCAGGGCATAGGTCTCCCAAGGTGAAGGTAAAGCTGGAATGTGGAGACGACTGCTTTGATTTTGATTGCGTGTGTGTGGTGACAAATGATAATACGCTTCCCTATCTGAGAAATTCTGATCAGCATTTTTTGTTATTTTTGGTTCTTATAGACTAAACAATTAATTAAAATATCCTGAAAGAATTCTAAATATTGAAATAATCGTTAGTTGCAACCAACTGACTTGAGACTAATTTGTGTTTTGTGCACTAACGTTCAATGGACTGGTGGAGAACCTTCTTGAGTTAGTGTGTGTTCTGCTCGTGTTGGTTGTACCGTGATGTGTCGGCACTGGCATGGTGATGGTGATGATGGTGTTTTTGAGCATGTCATTGGCCTGCAGTACGTGTGTTCAGCTGCGGGCTGCTGAGTTGGTTACTGTCGGAGATTATAGGTGTGTTGCCTCTGGTCTTTCTGCCTGTTAAGCAGGATGCAGTTGTCGGTGGTAAACCTCCCCGTAGCCCCATCTTGTTCCGGAGGTCCTATCTGTCATCCGTTAGAGGTCGAAGGGTAGGGGGGGCATGTCTTCACTCAACCATGCAATTACTGTACAAGTAACATGAGGGATCACCACACTTCACATCAAACACATACATGTAAAACTGTTTCTATTTCAAATGTAGTTTTCCTGACTGATGGGGAGAAATTAAACTCCTCAAACTGTAACCACAGCAAATAACACATTTTAATTCACTGTCGGTCTGTGTTTCTCTGTCTCTGTCTATCTCAGCGATTAGTCCAGGATGCTCTACATGGCGGAGGAGACCCGTAAGTGATTTGTTATCATTGAGATCAGGAGTATTCTCACAGTTTCCTCTGAATTGCTGTTATCAAATATAAACATGCCTCTTTTTCTAATAATATGAGGATTGATTTATCAGGGTTACAGTACGTTGGCTCTAATCCTATGTGCTTTGTGCTGTATATGCATTCAATGTAGAAATATTGCTGTTGCCAAAGAATATAGAGAAGGAAAATACTTACTAGTGAGATTATTGTTCTTAGTGCAGCGTATGATGGATGTCAGCTCACAGTGAGTTTTTCCAACACAGGTACCAGGCCGTGTACAACTACACGCCTCGCAACGAGGATGAGCTGGAGCTGAGGGAGGGCGACATCGTGGATGTGATGGAGAAGTGTGACGATGGCTGGTTTGTCGGTAAGAGGACGGAAAACTGAGCAGTTGATCTTAGCTACCAGAAATAAATTCAATTACTGCAAATAGTAAAACATTCACTGTGATGAGATCAAAACATACATGCCCGATTATTGTATTAAATATTTTTTAAATATGTGCATCTACATGTACAGTGCAGCATCAGATCAATTGGCTCTGATTGAAAAGTATTCTGTGACCTTTAGATGGCACTGTTGTCACATCACATATTTTAATCACATCATTTTCTGAAGAAGTCAACATGATCTCACTGGGCATAATTTAATTTTTATACACCTCGAGAGCCTTGATCATTTTAACCTTTACGTTGTTCTACAGTAAACTTTGTCCTCTAAAAATGTTTTTAAGTGGTGGAGTGTAATCTCCTCTGTTGGCTGATCTCCAGTCTGCAGAGAGTCGGTTATAGCTGCTGCCAAGTTTCATCGAGCGTTTCAAACTCTGCCAATCTCACTTTACTGCTCTTTGTTTCTGAAGGGACGTCTCGAAGGAGCAAGTTGTTTGGAACCTTCCCAGGAAACTACGTGAAGCAGCTATAATGATGATTCCACACCCCGACCTCCTCCTCCTCCTCCTCCTCTTCCTCCTCTTCGCTTCGCCCCCTTCTGTGACACGTTCATCGCCCTCAGCACAGCACCTGCAGGACGCCGCCTCCCCACAGCGCTCAGCAGAGACCCGTCGCACATCGCGTTCGCTCGTACGTGCGGCTCGTTGGCTTCACGCGAACAGAACTCTTTAGCTCTAACTCGCCATCTTTAACGGAAGACTTCTATAAGATGCTGTTGTTTTTTTAAACCTATCTTTTTATCCTTATTTTTCTATCGCGGAGAAAAACCCAAACCTTTGTGCTCCGGTCAGTGACCTTTAACTTTCCACAGCGATGGAATGACAGCGAGGCAGCACGAGGCAGTGATGCTTTTCTTTCTGTTTCAGCTGTTTAAGGGCAGTAAGATCACCGCTGTCACCTTTTTTTATCCGATTTTTTTTGGTGTATATTTAACTTAAAAACACTTGTCACATTTCATTTCAGTGTTCAATCACAAAGATCGACAAAGACGTTGAGTACAGAGAGTGTTGCACAAACGGTATTCTGTCCGCACGTCTGTTTCATGGACTGTGTTGTGGGGCTTGCAGCCAACACGGTGCATCAAAAAGGTAAAAGGAGTAACATGTGGAGCAGACATGTGTGTGTTACCCCATGTATTGATCAGTACATGTATCATACTCGTGCAAATATTTTGAATATTGCAAACGAGGAAGTAGAAAAATATAGTATTGAAACTCTTCTACTGTCTGTCCAAACATAATCCATTAGATTTCAAGTGTAACATTTGAAAACAAAGATTTTTCGTCTCCACACTAGGTTTGATGCACTTTAACGCAATTTTAACACAACGTTGTGTTTCTGTTTTGTTTCAAATTTCACTTCTGATTTCATACACCAGAGGTCGCTATGACTCTGGGGCTCATTGGGGGGAAAGTGTATGCAAAAAGGTTACCGACCTTTTCTAGGTATTATATTTATTAGAGGAACGAACGCTGGTCAAACTACGTGATGAGATGATTTTAGAACATGTTGCTCTTTTTAACATATTCTAACAGCAGCAAGACCCACATTTGAAGGAATGTTATTTTATTGTCAAGTGTCATTGTCCAGATCATAGACTGTGTATGAAGAGGGATGACCCCCCCCCGAGCCAGAGTCTGCTCAGTAGACATCAACACAAAATTTGTAGATAAGATATAATATGTTTACAAATCCATAAACCACCATAAACCTCCTCTACAGGTTTTTCCTTCAGTTCAGACACGGTATCCAGGTCCCGCTGATGTGCACATTTGACCAATCACGAGTCAATCATGATGTTTCACCCAATTTTTAAAGCATCTAACCAAAGTTGAGCAAGTGTGACGAGCACGACCCAAAATGACAAGAACCATCTTTTAGATAAATGTATTTGACACGTCCCTTTGACTTTTTTAGTGCGGCTCATGTCCCATCAACTAACACGGAGGAGGCAGGGTTAAAGAGCTGTACTGCAGGAAGCCACTAGGGGGGGCGATTGAGACGCTTTGGCTTCACTTTTGGGGAGCTGTCATGTCGTCCATCTCTACATATATACAGTCTATGGTTCAGACAGAGACTGATGTTATGTTGAATTTATTTAAGTTACTATATGAGATAGAATTTTATCAAAAAAACTTCAGTCGTGTAAACTGCAGTTTTTCTTCCCACTAGACGTTGGTTGGCGGCTTCTTTTCCGAGTCCGAGTGAATAGGTAGCGTGTCACTGTTCATGTGTTTTATAAACCATTTGGAGTTATTGGCTAATCTCCATCTTAGCTTGTCACGCACAGCGAATGATCAGTTTTTACTTGTCATTGTTTTGTTTTCTTCTCATTTTTGTGTTTTCACGAAAGACGGACACTGACAACAAAACAAATGTTAAAGCACCTTAAAGTATATTTTGTTTCATCATCCGTTGTCCTCCATGTCACCCCCCCCCCCCACCCACCTCACTGTCATCCACTGTTTCCGATGGTGTGAGAACACTTGGTGTGTTACGTGTGTGTGTGTGTGTGTGTGTCTGTGGTGTTTTTGTAAGCCTTTTTTGTATGAGAGCTGTAAAATGGCCAACATCCACTTTGCTTTATAAACTCAGCTTTTTCTCACCCACCATCATATTCGGTTTCCTCTCCTTTCTTCACCTGTTCGTCACCGGTGGTGCTAATTTTCCACTTTGTGTATCCCCCGGCGTTAGGCCTTTATTTCCCCCTACTCCGGTTCTTTGTTGTTTTCAGAGTCAGTGACGTATTTAGACTGAAGTTACTGTAGGTAGATTGAGTTGGTGAATTGCTGCCTTACGTCCAACTCCCAAGTTTAATAGCCATGTATATGTGAGCCTCTTCTGTGATGCAAAAAAAAAGAATAATTTATGCATTAATGTAGTGTAGAAAACATCAGGACAGTGTTTGACCGTGTGCACATAAACTCAACAGTGATGAAACTTTCAGTAAGCATCTAATCTGCCTCTTATGCGACAACCGGGGGGACAGATTTGGACTGAGGGCATTTAATTGACTCCTGAGATGTTTATACATATAACGAAAGTGTAAAATCTTCTATGTTGTTCATGTTAATATCCAGATTCCGTGCACACACTTGGACCTAAGTATTTCTACAATATCTTAGCAGTTATTGGATGGTTTTATGGGGCTGTATTGCTAATAAAATCACGCTGGTAGATTAAATATTTCAAACTTTTTTACTCCTGTCAGTTTAACAGATGAGAAAACTCTGGTGTTTAACCCCTTTACTTCTTTTTCTGCTCCCAGCACTGAGGGTTGGTGTCACACATTCACGTGCCTGTTTCACACAATTCCACTTGTTCACAGTTGGTGGCGGTATTGTGCCGGTTGAAGGGTCCTCCCCTGGAAGCTGATGTATACAAATGCAGGTTTCAAAACATGAAGTGAAAACTCATATTACAAATTCATTGTAATCAAGTGAAGTTTGATTACAATGGAAACTACTTACAAGACTTTTATAAATATTCTGATTTGTGACATTTGATGGTAACAACCTGATAACACAGGTTATATATATTTTACTTATTGTCATCAAATCCATGAAAAAAAAAAAAACATTTCATTGGTCCATCGTACTTTAAGATCTTCACTTTGCTCAAAGTCCATTTCATCCTGCTGGTGACACATATCGATAAAAACATTTGGTCACTGCACTTTTTTAAAGTTAAACAGGATTTATTCATTGTGAGTTTTGGTCTTTTCCTTGAATTTCTTAACAAAAGCAAAAATATAACTTTTCACCAGACGAGGCGCCTTTAACGCCATGTTCGCAACGTGTGACATCACTAGTGGGTGTGGTCAAAGGTGCAACACACTGGAAACTTTCAAAATAGAAACGCTACATGCTAAGGACATGTCTAAATTTCAGATTTATCAATTAAACATAGGTTGAGTTCAGTTTTTTACGGAATTTTATTAGAAGAAATAGAACAAGTGCACAAACATGTTCAGTTAACACGATGTATCTTAGAGATTCTGGCAGATGAGTGCTTCATCAACTTCGCTGTGAAAACCCTCCACAGAATAAGATTTTTAAAGCTGTGTACGCAGATGATGGATTTATTTTTGTATGCTTTTTTTTTTATTCCTTCACCGGTTAGAACTGGCCCCTTGTTTCACTTGCTTGATGGAAACTTATCTTGATGCAGGTCAGTGCTGACGTACATATAAACATAACAAGCCTCTCTCACAGTTTGTTCACAATGACCTAAAGCAGCCTCATAAAGTCCAAGTACATTTATAATTTATTATGCAGACATGAGGGACAGAAACCAAGGAAATACCCTCAACTAAACACTAATAATACACAGCAGAGTCAATTGTTTATAGGCAAGAGAGAATCTTCGAGGGATGAAAAATATCTTGTGAGAAATGTGACAGATGAAGTTTGTGTTATAAACATAGAGAAGGGCCTGATGTGGTCAAACGTCCAATTTAAAGACCGTTAACAAGTTGAGGAGTGAGGGTCCTGGGACCAGTCCAGATCAATAGTGGCTGGAATGTGTGAGCGGGACCTCGGAGGCCTCAGAGTGGAGCTGCGTCTCCAGACCAAATAAGGACAGGAGCAGCAAGAGCCGTCAACCAGAGCGAGCGGAGGCCAGGCCGGTCTCCCCCCCCGAACCTCCAGGGGAAGAGAAACACCAGGGGCTGGTTTACATCCTCAAGTGTCCACGTACTTATTTATAGTGTGTGATCCAAAACTGTGGGTGTGAGCTTTGATGTTGTAGTGGCACCTGATTTAAACACTGGGAAAAGAGTATGAGAGAAACCGGAGAACTGGCGAGAAAGTGCCGGTCGAACACAGACTGTAGGAGTCAGCTCCCAAAATCTGACAAGTTGCTTCACTGCTGGGGAGGGGTCTGTCCATTCTCCTCCTCCTCCTCCTACTCTCTCTCTCCCCCCCCCCCAACATGGTACAAAATCTCCATCACTCCCATGGTGCAGTGCTCTTTGACTGTGTTCCCCGCAGCGTGCGGTCGACTGTGTGTTGCTGTTGTTAGCTAACAGCAGCGGGCACTAAAGGGTCATGCCACTCAACGTTGTGCTGGACGGTCCGGCACCCTGGGGGTTTCGCCTGACGGGGGGGAAGGACTTCAACCAGCCCCTGACCATCTCCAGGGTGAGTGACAGACAGAATGACGATAAAAAAAATTGGTTTTTAAATTAATATTCTGTTCAATAACTCAATTTTTATTTAATTTCCCTTTCTGGCACATTTTGGGGTTTTTCTGGGCAAATGATTTGTTGCTACTGTTGTGACATCAGGAAAATGTCAATGTGATTTTTAAACTTTTGCGCTAGAGTCCGGATGAGTCAGTCTTTGGTTTATGGTCAACACTGTGTTTCAAGGGGGCTTCGCTGGAGAAAGAATGACGTGTGGTCTGGGGTCTGCACCTGTGCCACAGTAAATACAAGGGGCTTAGTCACAAATAGCAGCTTACACTATTCCTCTGACATGTGCACACACACGTGCGTGTTTCGGCGAGTGGATTTCAGACTGAGGAATTTAGGAAAACCTTCCTAAAAATGAGCTCCGGTCCTGCAGAGAGCGTGTGAATCGTGTCAGACTGAGAATCTGATAGAAAAATAAACTCGATCTCAACAAAGAAACATAAATATTTAATTCTCCAGAGCTAGAGCTTTTTATTTCTTAGTTCACGTTTGGAGCCGGATCAACAGAGGAGAATGAATTTGTAGTGTAATAATGCAGCTGTTCAGGAGACAGTGAAGCTTTATTCCATCACATCATCATGCATCTTGTCTCCAGCACAGGTGGAGCTGACAGAAAACAGACGCAGGCGTTTCAGTCCATTAAAGAAAACTCGCAGAAACTATCATTTTGCATCAACACATGATTTATTAGACTGACATCTTAGAAAGAAAAGTGGAGGAGGTCGATGCTGCGGACTGAAGCTGTCCAATCACAATTTATCTTCCAAATGATCATTTCCTGGAACTGATGAGGCATTTCCTGTTGTTACGAAGTGCAGCCAAACAACTAAATCATGTGTCTGTATCAAACTGAAAGAACCAGAAAGAACATAGTCACTAAACTCAGCTTATTCCCTTTTCTCCGAAGAAACTTAGATGAGAGGATTCAATTTAGCAACCAGTTCACTTAACTTGGTTGGAAAGAGACAAACATCATGTAAGTAATCATTAAATAAACTAAAATAGTAAATCACTTTTATAATGTCCATACTTTTTTGCTAAAACTGACCAGCTCTGGCATTAATAATGATTATTCAAGCTTTTCGTGTGTAGAACGGATGAAAATTAGCCATTGGGGTTCCTTTTTGTCTCATTTACAGTACTTTCTGTGTTGACCAATGAGCTTTGTCCCTGTCAAATAGAGTATTTTTAATATGTTGTAAACAAAAACGTATAAATACATTGTATCTAAATTCATACACAGCCACACACATGAGGAGCACTAAACAAAACCTTGACTATAAAACCTTCACTGCAGATAAACCAGGTAGGATGAAGACAAAGTTCTGCACCATAGACTGTTAAAAATTAAAAGTTCTGCACATAACGTCCAGCACTTCTGAGAGCCGGAGCATCAACACAGGACAAGAGAACGCAACTTTCCAAACAGGCGTTGCACTAGTTTAGGAATATAAAATAAAAAATGCATTAATGTGATGCCTACAAATACTTTATTTAGATTTTTCGTTTACATTGGGTCAAAATTCACTCAACAGTGAACAGCCTGAATATGAACATCAGTGTTTGGACTCGTTTGTGGGCTGAATCCCCGGAGCCACACAGGAGCCGGTGCGAGGAGATCCACTAATCCTGCTCTGTTGGGCCTATGACGGCATCTATATTTAGGGAAAGACCTCAGGAGCTACTGCCCAAAAGAGTTTAGGCCTCAGACCAGCGGCTCTGCCCAGTCACACCTGCTGTGTTAGGCTCATGAGAACAGTGGTGAGAGAAGACTGGGAGCGTCAATGTGAGACGTAATGCAAGAAGGAAATCTGCTAGAAGGAGGATATAGACGTGTATTAAAAAAGACAGAGCTGCGGTGGACATGTTCAACACCTTATATTACATTCAGTGTGTGTGTGTGTGTGTGTGTGTGTGTGTGTGTTAGCTGCTGCTGCAGTGAAGCCACAGACTTCACTCAAGCACACGTGAGGCCAGTGTTTCTCTTCACTGCCATGTTTGGTCAGGAACATCCTCACGAGCCTCAGAAGTTCCCAGCCGGTCGAGGAAAGTAAACACAAGTGATTATCATCTTCTTCTCCGCGCAGCACAGAGCGGCCTTAAAGAGCCACCGACTCGGTCACATGACCACATGGAGACCAGCTCCTCCTTCATGTCACGCTGAGCTGCTGCAAACAGCTGGATCGTTTCTGCTGAGACTCTGGAGCAGCTTTTTTAAAGTCCGAGAGGATCACAGTCATTTTAGTTTGAGTAAAGATTAAAAACTTTTACCAGGTGGGAAGGATCTGATGAAGGATATAAACTAGATTTCTATCCAAATGTTGTAAAAATTCTAACTTAACTTTAAGAAAATTGATTTCTTGTATCATGTCTATGTCGTGTTTATGTATTTCAAGCTTGTTTGTCATTTAATGCAGCATCCATCTATTTGCCTTCAAATTTAGTCTTAGTTAGGGTCACAGGGTGGGTCTGGGTTTAAATAGTATAATGACGTGGCCTGAAATGACATGAATGAAAAGGAAAAAATACAAAGTGATAAGATGCATAATGACTGAAGGAAATAGTCATATTATCATAGTTTATGCAATATTTCACTTTTGTTGTCTGCAGGTTTTTTGGTAATTGAAAATGCACGTTAAAACAAATCAATGGAAACCAATTTACAGTAAACTCTGAAATCTGTAAGACGAATGTTCAGACAAGACAAGCGAGCGGCCCTGAAACAAAAGGATCCAACAAAACCGGTTCGGGTTCAGGTAACAGACTCCAGAGCAGTAAAACACGCAGTCAGACAGCAGCAGTCCAACAAACGCTCCACTGTAAATGGCTGCTCCCTCTTTGGCAGCATGAGACGTCCCTCAGCACTTTCATCTGCCGTTATTTATAGGCAGATGAGCTCAGAGAAGTTTCAGTGTAACGTCCCAGTGAAGCTGAGTTTCCTACACCATGTTATTCAATATGTCTGATCATAGGTCACGACCTGCGGAGCGTGAGTGGGAATGTTGGGTTCGGTCTGAGGCTCCCGAGCCGTCCTCCCTGACCTTCACAGCTTTTCCTGGGAGTTCTCATTCATGTCGAGCACTTCCTGGCAGACGGTGCAACATATTCCATCTGGATGCGATCACTTACTGAGAAACTATTTTATCTCCATGACGGGGGACAGTAAACGTGCACATACCAACCAGGGCAGTGGCTTTCTGTGTCAGGAACAAGAACCTCAGAGAGCAGCCAGTGTTTTTACACAGTTTACATGTGGTGAACAGAAACACGGATTCAGACTCTCCGCTGTTATTAGCTTGAATAGTTTGGATTCTTAGTGGAGGCTGTTCTTCGTATTGAGACCAGGTGAGACTCCGAGAATGAGTCGTGTAAGAGCTGTGATCCCAGCAGGGGATCGTGAACAGGGGGCCTGGTCGTCGAGGAATGCATTAAGAGATGAGGTGTCGGTGATGGAGAACAGAATATAAGTTTTCATCAGGCTGCAGCATCTGTGCTGTTTGTACGGGTTTTCATGAAGGAACAGAAAGTACAGGACACAGTTTTCAGTGAAATAACTAATTATCTGAGCATATTTAGTTTTATCGTTCGTTCACATTGTATTGAACCTTAGAACCACCATGGAAAAACAATGGTAAGATTCACACAGCAGGACTTCTTCATGTTAATGTTTAGTAGGAAAATTAAATTTGAATTATTTAATTTTCTGTTGTTTTGGAGTCTCAGTCGTGTATTTTAATCCTCTGGAGTGACTGAATAACATCGTGTGTCTTGTGTTTTTTTGGGTCCAATATGTTGAAGAGAAAAATCAATTGTCTGTTCAAGTATGCAACGTTGTGTTGAAATAATCACATACCAAGTATTATCAATGAAAAGTTTTTTTACGGCAAAATCAAAAGCATAATTCAAAAATGACCAAAATTAGCCAAAGAAGCACCGGCTGCATTAGTCATTTCGAAATAATATCACCTATTTCAATCCAGTCTTTATTTGCTCTCCTTCTCTCTCTCTCTCTCTCTCTCTCTCTCTCTCCCCTCTCTCTCTCTCTCTCTCTCTCTCTCTCTCTCTCTCAGATCACCCCGGGCAGCAAAGCCTCCGTCGCCAACTTGTGCGCCGGCGACGTCATCCTGGCCATCGAGGGAGTCGCCGCCTCGGACCTGCTGCACTCTGAAGCCCAGAACAAGATTAAAGAGTCCAGCAGTCAGCTCTGTCTCACTGTGGAAAGGTCGTTAAATACACAAGCTACGAGAGACACCTGTACAATATCATAAAACTCAATACAACAGCTGGGAAGGAATCACAGTGTTTGTGTAGCTTACATTTTTCCGTTCCTGCGTCCAGCAGCTGTTGATCTAATTCCAAGTAACGGTTGAAGGCCATTGTTATGAAGCTGTATTGAATTACAAATTGTTCAGTTGCTCCTTCTACTGTGTCCATCCAATGAACTGTAACAGGTCAGATATCGAGCTGCTTTCACACACGAACAGACAAAAGACAAACTCAGGAAAATATCGTTCAGACATTTTCCTGAGTTTGCTTTTCATAATTGAAGAATGGAGGCAAATGACCCACATTCATACTGGCGTTGGTCCTTAAGCTTTCGAATATCATTCTCTTTCCAAGTTGACGTCTCTGTCCATGTCTTATATGAAACCTCGTTTTCATCCTGAGACAGAGACAGACTGGGGCTGGACTTTCTGCTCCTGCTGGCAATAAACATGAAGTTAATCCTCAGCCATGTTGCAGCATCAGCTTGGAGTGATTTATTTTTCAGCTCCGTCCTTCCTCTTTTTGTTCAGATCTTGTTCAGATTTTGCAAGATTAATGCTGCTGTGATTTGATTGCAAAGATGAACTTTTCACAACTTCTCCCGCAAGCGAAGCAAGTACGGCATCGCAATTCAGTTTCTTTCAAGCAAACCCACAGAGAAACTGGAAATGAGGGCCACCAGTTTTGCATCCGTTGCCACTCGCCCACTGTGAATTTAATTAATTAATTAACCACACACACACACACACACACACAGACACACAGACACACACACTGACCAGGATCTGTGTTTGATACCCAGGAATGAATCCAGACTGTGGACGCCTCGTGTCATGGAGGAGGGCCGAGCTCATCCGTATAAAATCAACCTCGAAGCAGAGCAGCAGGTTTGTAAACGTGTCAGAAAACCTCATTCACCACAGCCTGCATCTACATCTTCATCTCACATCTTCTCTTCTTGTTCCCTCCTCCTCCGCTCAGGAGTTCAAACCGATCGGCACCGGTCACAACCGGAAAGCTCAGCCGTTTGTCGCGGCGGCAAACATCGATGAGAAGCGCCAGGTGGTCAGTACGGCCTACAACACCCCCATAGCCCTTTACTCCTCGGGTAACATCCAGGATGCCATGGAGGGTCAGATCCGAGGGATCTTCCCCACGAAGCCTGAGAGGTGACTGATCCCTGCAGCTAATCAGGAGTCTAACGCCACAGAAACTAACGGCATGTGAGGTGTTCAGTCTGTTCATCTGTCTTTAGAACAGGGTTCAGCTACTTGGGCCACTTCAGGCAGTGATGCTGCACTTCTGGTCTTCTTGTGGCCCAAATAAAATAGATGTAATAATAATAATATAACACGATTACACACTAAGATTAAATCACTTTCGGGCCTCAAGGTCTCTTCATTTTCCCTCATTGGGTAAAAATGATAAAAGCCTGTGACAGAATCTGTGGATCTTGTTCCTGCTGTGATTTCTCCTCTGTATCTTTCTGCAGTAATGTTCCCTTCACTTGAATCCACCTGCTCTTCACATGACTCACCAGCTAAATCAATGTGCCACTCAGTGGGACAGTTGTTCTGAAGGTGTCACAGCTTGTCAGCGCCTCAGCCCTCACATCCAGCCATGTGGATTTCAGGAGGCCACCCGATATATACTCTATGATGTGTCAGCCTGAGGATATATGACCACAGGACGCCGGAGTGAATCCCTCCATCGCTTACGCACAATTTATGAGCGAAACATGACTCACAACAACCGTATGTCACGACAACTGATACAACTCGCTCTGATGGTTTAGATTCATTTATACGGACGTTGTGATGGATTAAAAACTGCAGAACTCATATTCTGATAGAAACTGTTGCAGTGTGCAGGACGACGGCAGCTTAACATCTCAACCAGAGCTGTTTTCATTAATCAACATCATGTCCTGCTCTGCTCTCTGTGGTCGAGTCCGTAAATTTCTTTTTTACTCATCCTCCTTTTTCTCCTTATAAGGACGAAACACGATGCTGTAGCTCTGTGAAGTCGACCAGCTGCTTCTCACCTGATAAAAAAAAAAACACACAGGGGCAAACAAAGTTAAGATTATAAAACATTTTGAGCATGAAACCATCCGTCTTCATGAAGTGGACTGTAGGTGGTCTGACGAAAAGTTGAATCTATCACTGTCAAAAGACTCATGTGTATTTGTGTGTGTGTGTGTGCGTGTGCGTGTGCGTGTGTGCGCTTTCAGTCCCAGGACTCTGAGCAGCATCGAGGAGTCTGACGTTTACCGGATGTTGCAGCAGGACCAGGAGGATCCTCAGGAGCCCCGACAGTCTGGCTCCTTCCGAGCGCTGCAGGATTTTATTGACAGTGATGGTGAGCACTTCCTCTCACTTCCAGACAGACGCATTTCCTCCACGACACAAACAGCATTCTACAGGTTGAAATGATCCAGTAGAGCGAGGAGACAGTTTGAGAGGAGACACTTTGAAGGAAAACAATGTTTTACCTTGCAGACGCATGCAGACATTTTAAAGACCCTGCAGAGATATTTTCTCAATCATCTGCTGTGGCCTCGGTGACAAAAGTTGTGGTTGTTCCAACTTACAGATTCTTATATTTTCTTTTAGCTGAGCTCTTCTCGCTGGTTTGTAGTTGGAAAACTGTCGGAAAACTGTCACCTAACCTCTATGCACCAATCAGATATGGCGACTTTTAAGACCCTTAGCGACACAGAGTTTTACTCCTTTACCTTTAAGCTGCTTGTTTTTTAGCTAAATTCTGTTCATTGTGACAATAAACTTTGTATAAAGATGGACGACACATCTCCACTTCCTCCCGTTTAAAAAAAAAATGGACTCGACCAATCGCGACTCAGTCCCAGCTGTCAATCATGAAGTTTCAGCTTAGCCAGAAAAATGAACACGTGAACAACCATCAGTGTGATAAGATCGACACTTAAAATGACAGAAAAACTGTTTTAGTTTGACCTTTAATGCAGTCAGCCACCAGGGGGCAATCAAGATGATTTGGCCTCACTTTTGGGCAGCTGTCACGTCGTCCATCTTTATGTACAGTCTATGATTACGACACCAGGAACAGATATGAACTGTACAACATTAGAACTTGAATCATTGAGGGTATTTTTAGATTCTGAGTGACTCACCAGCCTCGTAACATCCACAATTAAAGCTACACAATATATCACTGTGACACAATCCCTGTGTTCCCCTAATTATTTGAGCTGTGTTGTGTTGGAGCTGCACAATACCTTGTTACAGAACCACTCTTCCATGTGTTTCCTTTAGTAATTGATGAGTATGAATGTGTCCTGGTGGAGTGGGGGGTGAAATGTGTCTGTGACCCAACCAGAAGAGTCTTTGAAGTGATTCGAGTGCTCGTGAGCGTCCCTGTCTCTGAAGCGTTTTGTTTTGTATTGTGGTGCTCTAATCATGTCCAGTGTTGTTTTGTTAAGTGCTCTCTCTCTCTCTCTCTCTCTCTCTCTCTCTCTCTCTCTCTCTCTCTCTCTCTCTCTTGCACTCGGGCAGGCACCCGTCCCATTGTGACCAGGACAGTAAAAGCCCCGATGAACAAACCGACGCCACCCACAGGAAACCTGCAGAAACTGCCCGTCTGCGACAAGTGTGGGAATGGGATCGTGTGAGTAAAAATAGAAGGAATCATCTGTGATTCACATTTCAGACGTTTCAGGAATCAGTCCAAACAAAGGCTGAGAGGAAAGTGCAGGAACAACACAGCGGCACAAACTATGTAAAGCTTGTAGAGATGAGTAAACACGACTCTGTCTGAACATACTGTTCACAATGTGAACTGTACTTCATGACCTTCAACAGATAATTAGTATTTACTGTTTATTAACTTTTTTTTAAATCACATTT
Source organism: Hippoglossus hippoglossus (assembly GCF_009819705.1). NCBI lineage: Eukaryota > Metazoa > Chordata > Actinopteri > Pleuronectiformes > Pleuronectidae > Hippoglossus > Hippoglossus hippoglossus. The sequence continues at coordinate 22,945,464 of NC_047151.1, read as the reverse complement.
TACATCAGATATCTAAAATACTCTATTAAATTCATTGTTTAATATGTTTATATAATATTATTAAGATGACTTTCAATTTCTATCTCTGTCTTGTGATTTGATTTGTTTGTGGTAAATGAAACAAATGCAGTTTCAAGAATTCTTTGTTTCTGATATTTATATATATTTTTAAATTGCATTGAACACGTCCCTGTCTGTGTTTGTGATGGTGCAGGGGGACGGTGGTGAAAGCTCGGGACAAATATCGCCACCCCGGTTGCTTTGTGTGCTCCGACTGTGACGTCAACCTCAAGCAGAAGGGCTACTTCTTCGTGGAGGGGCAGCTGTACTGTGAGGCCCACGCTCGGGCCAGAATGAGACCACCAGAGGGACACGACCTCGTCACGACTTATCCGTCTGTGTAGATCCCTCCTCCTCCTCCTCCTCCTCCTCCTCCTCCTGCCAGCACAGACACAAGCACTTACACATGCAAACACACACACTTCAGCACACACTCCTCAGTCGTACGTGGAAGGGGTCATCTGCACTTTGAGGTTGTCTGTGTGCAGTCACATTTCAGTGAGGATCCTGTAAGTAACTCCCTTTTATATAGGAAGATTCCACAGGTTTGTAAAGGTCCCACACGAAGAGACAACAGAACTCGTCTCTGTATTTCCTGCTGGTTTCTCACAGTCTGATGTCTTTTCAATAAAGACCCTCTGTTCCTACTGTAAGACGACGTGTGTGTGTGTGTGTGTGTGTGTGTGTGTGTGTGTGTGTGTGTGTGTGTGTGTGTGTGTGTGTGTGTGTGTGTGTGTGTGTGTGTGTGTGTGTGTGTGTGTGTGTGTGTGTGTGTGTGTGTGTGTGTGTGGAGTCCTGATGTGAAAAGCAGAAACTGCAGGTGTGATCAGTCCACACGTTTGTTCCTCATCAGAAAAAAAGTAGAAGATCTTCACACCTACAAGCTCCTGTCAAAGGATATATTTGTGGTAGTGATGTTTTCAGCACGAGGCTCCTTCTCAGACTTCTGATACATATTCGTCATCTTCAATAATTAATCATCGATCGACAATCGATTAGATATGATTAAGTTTCTCAGAGTCTCAGACAAATTCTGAACAACAGTTGAATGGATATTTGGCTCAGACAAACTCGGTTAAGTTGACAGATGAAGATGTCGGCAGGTGGAGCAGGACGTCTGTTCTACATCTTTCCAGGGACTTACAGATAAAAAACTGCCTCTTAGTGAACTCTGCTGCATTCAATGTCTATTAATGTGCACTGTCCCTGTTCAATAAATCAGCTAATAATAATTAACTGAACAGCCCGAGAATGAATAACTGTTGAATTATTCATTATCCACCATTAGATCATTTCCATTTAATAAGTTTATATACTGAAAGGATAAAAGTTATACAACTGTGGGGGCCGAGGCTACAGTGAAACCAGCTGATGGAGCCTTCACGCATGTTTGTCTCATTTAAAATTTATTATACATTTATAATTTTATACATATTTTAAATTCGAGTCAAGATCCAAGTCCAGTTCTCAGCATGTCGAGTTGAAACTACGGCATCAGGGTTGGACACAAGTTTCTGCGATGAAGTATTGAAACGGTCAGGAAGAGAAAACAGAAAATTATTTTATGTTTGATTTTAAATAACTAGATTCTAAGGCATCAATACAAGACTTCAGTCAGATCAGTGTGACACTGAGACGAGGGTGGAGACTCTGTTGAGACACTGGAGGGCGCTGCAGGTTCATTCTTCAGCTCCCATGACAACAGAAAGAACTTTATATCACCAGGTTTACTGTTTATATATATATATATGTATGTATGTACAGCTGATCACTGTAGTGCTGAATACAACGATTACATTGGTTATTGATTAGTTGCCTTTAACATGTAAACAGACAAACTCCCCAAAGTCCCATAAGTGGAAAAGTCATCAGTGAAAACTGCATTCATGAAATGTAATGATAGTAACAATAATATAAAATCAAGTCAAGCTGCTAATATTGACAAACATCAACAACCAATACACTTTTCCAAGCTTTTTGGTTTGATTTTCTAAACCTGTATAGAAAGATGATCGACTCATTTGGACGCAATATCCATTATTTCACCTCACTGGAAAAATTAACACTTGAACATGCATCATATATAATAGAAAATCATATACAGTAAAATGCCCAAAAACATGTATGGAAAAAATGCATTTAACATTTCCTTTACTTTTGGGGTTGGTTGTCCCGTCTGCTAACATGGAGGCGGCAGGATTTGTGAGCAATACTGCAGCCAGCCACCAGGGGGCAGTCCAGATGATTTGGCTTCACTTTAAAGGAGCAGTCATGTCGTCCATCTTTATATACAAAGTCCAAACTCTGCTAAACCGCTGTCCGCTCTCTGTGTGTCAACAAACATTTTAGCAACAATTTAGCAAAACAGACAAAATCAGAAAAGGACAAAGGTCATTTTCACAGGAGTTGACTTCTTCATAGATGTATGAGATGAGAACAACAGTTTTTTGACCATCAGTCCAAAAATCTGAGTTGTAATCTACAAAAAGAACCAATAAATAACTTCAATCGACCAAACGCTAAAGGCCATTAAGGTTTCAGAGTCTTTTCTTTCAGAGTGCATTCTAATAAATATATTTTATAGTAACTACATCCAGATTAAATGGACCACAGTGAATCAATGACAACAGAAAAACCATGATGCACAATTGATTTGAAGAGGCTCAGTGCTCTGTATGTGAACCACTGACTGAATATGCTGCCTCACTGTTTCACTTCCAGCACTTAATTATTTCACAATCGAGATACAAGTAATTGACAGAATCGATATTCTCTCCACGGACGAGATGTCGTAAATCAAATATTACTTCTTACTGAATAGAACGAGAGTCCAGAGAAAGTCTTTCTCTTTATGAAAAACCAAAAGACAAGACCATCGGTAAACCAGGATGAATTCAATTAGTTTGCAAACTATTGTTCATTTTACTCGATTAGCAAGTATCCTCCTGAGAGCACAGTTTGTGACAGCAGCGGCCGCTCGATAACATCAGACGGTTAAAGAAGCACTTATTGATTTACCCCGTGAATGGCTTTACTAAAAATGGAGTTAATATCCCGGTCCCCCAGCTCCTCACGCTCACGCAGAGCGGATCAGCGAGGACCCGGTCAACAGGAAGGGCCCTTCAGAACCCCTGCACCGGTGTAATCATTGTAAAAGCAAACAGTGGTAATTAGGACGCTCGCTGCAAACAAAGACGAGAGGGTGGGGGGGGAGGGAAGGAACTGTCTGATACATAAATAAGAATAATGGAAACACACAAGAAGAATCTGCACATGCACACAACAAAGACACAATTAAAAATCAAGGCTGAAGCAACGGGGGTCAATTTCCACCATTTTCACATCATGAATTCACATTTATTTTGTTATCTTGTTTGTATATTTTATCATGCAATAAAATTTACCACCCACACATCAGCCAATAGGTTTTCACCCCTGTCCGTTTGTTTGTTTGTTTGTTTATCTGCAGGATTACACAAAAACATGTCCCACAGAACTAAGTGGAACCAGGCGGACAACATGTGTGCTGTTATCACATATGCAGCACATGTTCTATAAGCCACACGTCTGTATGATGTAACACTCGCTGGATGAGTAGATCCCACTGGATATCAACACAAACACACCCCCCTGCAGCTCTGCAGCTCCCTGCCTCAGGACCCCCTCGTTTAAAAACCATGCACTGGAGCCGGAGGAAACAAGATGCTCGAGAAGACAAATATTAACATCAATCCTGCCAAATAAATCTAATTTCTGTTTTGCTAAGGGATCCCATTGGGGTTGGGATTGAATTACACAGTTTTGTCAGATATCTGCTCAGTCAAACCTGGGACAGGTCTTTTCAGATAAGTACATTTTGACGTTTTTACGTCATTCGATGTGAGATAACGCAGGAAACAAACAGGTCCCAGTAAGTTTATTATAAGGCTGCATCTATACAATGATTGTTTTTTAGTTTTTTTCAATTAATCTACAATGTCAAAAACATCGTATCTCACAATGTTCAACAAAGTTTGTGTTACATCCATCCACCAAGTTTTCCTTTAGTTTTAGTTTGGTTTCAGTCATTTTTGCATTAAACCTACTGACGAACAAACAAATGGACAGAGGTGAAAACATAACCTCCTACGTGTATTTTCACAATTTAACTTTTTTGCCTCAAATCTTATTTCCACGTTGGTTAATCCTCACCTTAATAATTGTCATGGCGTCTCTAAAATAAGCATCTACAACCGCGCAATTGACCGAGTTTCAAATGCTGCGTCATATTTCAGATTCATATTATTGAACACAATAATTGGAAACCTCCTGACACATGCACACACAGACAAACTGCATCAACAAAGAGGAATGTCCATCAAAGTCTAACACACAAATACCTGAGTAGACGAGCACTAACGTTTGGGATCAGAGCTGCTATGACCAGCCTCAGTGTAGTGAAGATAATTCAGTTATTTTAAATATGAAGACGTTCTCAGTCATTTCTCCCACAGTGTACACATGTCACCATCCCTCATCGTAAGAGGTCAAAATTCCTACAATTTCCTATAAACTTCCCATCAATGAATATCAGTGAGCCTGAAGTGACTGTGCGACTTTCCTCACACGTTGGTTTGTTGCGTGCAAACCCTGAAGTCCTGCTTCCGTACGTCTCTGCGTTTGGAGCGACTCGAAGTGAAGGGCCAGTAGCACACGGACGAGAAGGCCGACCGGTAATTGTTGTTCATCCACCCGTACAGGATGGGGTTGACGAACGTGGAGCACATGGCCACGATATGGAACACGGTGAACAGCAGCTTGAAGTCCTTCATGGACATCACAGTGCTGTCGATGTCGGCCGCCAACTGGAACGCGTGGAAGGGCAGCCAGCTGATGGCAAAGACCGCCACCATGGTCAGCAGCATCTTGGTGGTCTTCTTCCTGTGCTGATGGCGGTCATTCCGGCCCCCGCGAGACTCGTGATTCTTCAGTTTGTTCCAGATGCGGATGTAAGCCACAGAGTTAATGGCCAGAGGGAGGCCATATTGACCCAGGAGCATTGATATACTGTAGATGGTTCCGTTCATGCTGTTTTCCGGCCACTCCTCCATACACACCTGAATAGACTCGTTCGGCCACAGATAAATCGTCCTGTACTCCCTGAAGATGGCGAGCGGACTAGCCAACAGGGCGCTGACGGTCCAAGTCATGACAATCACCAACGCGCACATGTCCCTGGACATCTTGGTCTCCGTGTGGTAGACGATGCTCCTGTGGCGGTCCAGGGCGATGATGTTCAAGGTGATGGTGGACACGTGCACAGCCATTTCCTGGGCGCAGGGCAGCATGAAGCACAACACATGGCCGAACTTCCACTCCCCGTACAGAGTGTTGACGAGGGTGAAGGGCAAACACAGCGTGTTGACCAGCAGGTCCGCCACCGCCAAGTTCACGATGAAGAAATTGGTCACCGTCCGTAGGTTTCTGAACTTGTAGACGACGTAAATCACCAAGGAGTTTCCAATGACTCCAAACAGTATGATGGTGCTGTAAGCAAGGATGAGAACAACTTGGACTCCCACCAGCTTGGTGCTGTCATCCAGCTGCAAGGAGTTTCCATCATTCACTGCGGCTGCGGTCGAGCAGCAGTTGGAAGATTTAACTTCAAGTGGTGAATCTTCCCCTTGAGTCGTGTTCAGTTGATCTGATGCCTCCATGGCTGACAGTCCCCATAAGTCTGTCTGTGGAAAGAGTTCTGAGTTAAGGGGCAATAAATAAAATAAAAAACGACTCCACTGATGCCTCGTAAATTCAATATTCAATTAATTTACACATTTTGCACTGCATTGCACAATCATATTGCAGAGCCAATTTGTTAGTTGTACATGTGAAGAGTGAGCATCACAGAGACAGGCTGCAGGTGATGCCTTCAGGACACTGACCCAGGAGCGGAGAATGTAGTACTGATAGCTCTCACTATCAGAAGCTCCATAAAGTGTCACTTGATGAATTCAAGTCATGATTCTCTGTTTCCAGCCAATAAAAGAACTGATGAGCTTGTAGATTTTTTACTTCTTCTACTAAAAGGCACAATGCACATTTCTTTGACGGTGGATTTTCAATTCAAATCAACATTGTTATTAATTGTTTTTAAATTGCTTTAAAAGTGAAAGTTGAAATGCAGCTGTCGGTGCTGTGGTGCCACTTGCAAATGAAAAAGACATTACACGTAATAAAATCAGCTCATACGCAAACCTACCGTGGAAAAGCAGCCAACCTCTCATTTCAAGTGTCTGGATGAAGAGATTAAAGATCAACAAGCCTTTTTGTTCCACTCACCTCAACCTGCTGGATTCTTTTAAACCTTTATGCCTCCGTGTGTCTGTGACATCCAGATAAACCAACAGATGGAAATCCTTCCAACACCGAGGAAACAATCTTCTCCCATCCAAAGCAAAGTGAGCGCAACAGCAAAAGCGCGCAGCATCAGCCAGTGCGCGCTGCAGCCGGTTTGGCACCGAGCGCGCACCACCGGCCCTGAGAGACTGTGAGAGACCCACACATGAGGGGGGGAGGAAACATCAACGACGGGAAACACTGAGGTGATGTCTGCTGCCTGTTTGCTCTGCACTGGGTCGTTTTAACGAGCGTCTCCTCCTGCTCGAATGGCAAATGTCATATTTCCGCCAATTTGTGTAAAGCAGAATGAAAAGCTAGTGCGGAGGCGTGCAATGCAGATGCAGTTTCTGTATTAAGATATTGGTAAATAACCCACAGACAGTGTGAGAAGTATCAGAACATTAACACAAGCCATTATATTAAGCTTAAGGTGAATTAATGTTGGATAATGAGCTTCTAAAGACCGATCCCTCAGTAAAGGGAGCCACGAGCTTTATTTAAGGTTTAATTTAATGTTTCTGCAAAGGATCAAAATTCTTTCTCGTAAAAACAAACGAAGTTCAGTGATACCAAGATTTCAAGCACTCAACAGTGGACAATACAAACATAAATGGATTTGGCTGCACTGCCATCCATCCATCCATCCATCCATCCATCCATCCTTCAATTCATCCTTCAATTCATCCTTCAATTCATCCATCAATTCATCATCCATCATATGACACAGAAATGTGTCACTGAACACAACAGCATCACTTTGGCCCTGACGACTTGAAGCATTTAAAGCAAACTGCCACTTTACTGAGATTTTAAAAAATAGACTGTAAATAAATGTGTCTTCACTTTCTCCCACTATCTAGAAATGAAGCCACGTGAATGATGACATCATTTGGAGCCTGTGCAGAAGCGATTGAAGGATGGAGCCACAATATCAAGGTCCTGCCGATAAACACACACATGACCAATCAGAAGTCAGTCCAAGCTGTCAATCATGACATTTCACCCATAACCCAGACTTTTCATGTTATGTTCAATGACAGTGAGAGTTCACAGTTGCATGTGTGGTACGATGCAGCCGACCCACTTCAAACTGTTTTGGGTCACAAGTTGGTTTCCACTTGTATGAACCAAGACACCATGTGGCCATTAGAAATGAACTTAGTGTCAAGCCGCCTCCTTTTGGCGAAAACACACTTTGGCCAAAGTGAAACTACACCGAGGATGAAGTATTGAGAGAAACCAGGAGACCCTGAATAGATGAGAGACGGTGGAGACGAGCCTTTAAGTAATGACCTTGTTTGAATGTCCTGCCAATTGTGTTTTTAGCTCTGGAACCACAGTTCATGTTTACCTGACAATTTCCTCTTTTCTACAATCACCAGTTCTCTACACAATTTTACATTTTTACTTTGCTTCCTTTCCAGCTGTTTTCCATTCAGGGCCACGCCACAGTTAAGTAACTTGAATGTCACTGTGATGGATCAGGCTGCACAACTCAAGACACTATCGAGAGTCTGCTGATATATCTTAATCCAATCAGTGGAGAAATGGATATCGGTTGATGCCAAGAATGATATAAGCACATTTTAGAATTCTGAAGCTCAGTGGCAAGGGTTGCAAAAAAACTTTTTAGTGAGATTGAATCAGAAGTGACAGAAAACCAAAACAGCTAAAAAGCTCTGCAGAGTCAGGTGATGAATCTGTGAGTGACTCCTTTTACATTCAGGTAAAGTCATTACAGTCTTTGGTTTCAATATTGATACCAGAGGGGGCTTAGAGAGCGTGAACATGCATGTTAAAGAAGGTGGGGAAAACAAAATCCTGGATCTGCCTGTTTGTCCGGATCCACGGCGAAATTTTTTGGGTTCCTTTCTTGCGTTAGGCCCCACCCCTCTCTGGAAATTGCTTGAGTGGTCTTTGCGTAATCCTGCTAACTAGCAAACAAATGCAGAAAAAAATATAAGTTAAAATATATGCTGTAATTATTCCATCCTGGCACCATTACCCTGTCTTTGAAAAGATGAAATGTATATGAGGCCTCGCCTTTTATGCTTTATTGATCCTATGTAGTGCAGATTGTCTCGGCTCCTTTCGTATGACCTGTCTCTCTCCACTGCACTAAACAACATCATGTTGCTGAGCTGGTAACTGAACATGACAGCGGAGAGCAGTGACTGATTAACGACCGGCTCCATCTGAGCAGAATCATGCTCCAGAGATATGTGACGGGACTGAGGTCCACCTAAATACCTGCAGGAGCCTTCATGGGTCTCACACTGTGTCTGTGGAGGACAGCGGCACATTCATCATCCTGAGCAGCAGAACCATTAAGATGCAAAGCCACACAGGACCCTGATGTCAGGGATACTTCATCCTGGCCTATTAAATGAGATTATTGACCAAATGTCACCTGTTCTTTACTATGCTGCCGACTGCGGCTCTATGTCATGATTCATGCTCCAAATACCAGCATGGAGGTGAACTGCTTAAAGGAGACAGATTATTCTCATATTCAGGTTCATCATTTTGAATTTCAATATTATTTGAAATTATTTACAAATTCTAATGTTCAGTAAACACGTCACTTATTCCTCATTCTGTCCATTGCTGCAGCTCCTCTTTTCAGCCTCTGTCTGAAACACTTGGTTTAAGCTTGTGTCTCTTTCAGGCCCAGTCCCGATAAAGCTCGGTCTGCTCTGATTGGCCAGCTGAACCACTCTGTTGTGATTGGTCGCTCTCGCTTTAGGTATGTATCATGCAATTATGGACCATTGTGTATATTTGTGTATATCATGAGAGGAGCTCCCTTTATCGTGGACTTTGTGCTATGTAACTTTTACATTCACAAAAAAACTCTAAAACACACTAGAGGAATGAAAAATTGAAAAAGCATTAAAATATCACCTTTAAACCAGAAGCAGTTCTCTCTACATTACGTGTAATAGTTGCTGTGCTGTTATAGTTTTTGGCCTGAGCTGTAGTTAATGACATTAAGGCCATTGTTTTCAGTTGGGTTGATGTTTTGCAAAAATCTGCAAATCAACATGGTATACATGAAGCATTGATGCTTGTTTTTACAAATTAATAACCTACGCTAGAAATTAAATAATTACTTTCCTCACATAAACAATTTTTTACAGATATACAGTATTGGCTTATACTACCTACACCAAGGTGGTTATGTTTGTTCCCCTGTGGTGGGATGGTCTGTCTGTCAGTTGCTTGGTCCATCAGTCGGTGGTTTGGCTGATCGGTTGGTTTGTTGGTATTTCAGCAGGATTACACAAACACTTCTGAATAGATTTCAATGAAAAAATTATGGGATATTGACCAAGAAAGAACAAGAAATATGCCATCTGGCCTCAGCTGTCTGATTCAGACCTAATGAGAAAATAAAGGCCGAGCAGGTTTCACCTCTTGGAATATGTTTTCTTCTCCCTTCATCTGCACACACACACCAGAGTCTTTTATGAATCACAATGAGTTGATCACGATCCGCCCTCAGTCATGGCCGCTGCAAATTTGCTGTTGAATAACAAAAATGCATCATCCTTCCTTTTCACATGCACCTGGATTCCAGTGCGTGTATAGAATCAATTAAGACCAGTATTGCCACACTGGTCTCTACCATTTGCAGCAAATGGTCTTTCCACTTACTTCTCTACCTCTGCCATTCATCATCATTACTACAGTTGCTGCTCGGCCATATTTACCAAGTTAATGTTTAATAAAGACGTGGAACACAACAACTGTGTCCGTCAGCAATAAGCAGCCATTTCTCCTATGTAAACTCCACATAGCTTATATAGGAGAAATGCTTCTACAACTAAACTGCAACAGCAAACATGTTTTGTAGGAAACATATTTGTATCCGTGTAACATTTTCTTTAATTGTGTTGTTTACCAGGTGCCGACAGTGTTGAGGCTGAATTCATTGGTAAAATCTCAATATACAACATGTTTATCTCCATTTGTACTGACCAAGCATCATTAAACTTATTTAATCATAGCTTAAGGCACTCACAGCTCTTCGTTAAAGTTAAAAGTTAAAATCGTTCAGACACAACTGATAATTAACTTTTAATCCAAACCACCTAAATCGTGTCTAAAGTGCTTCTGCTGCCACAGATGCTGTGTTCGTCATAGGTGTCATCAGGGTCTGAGCCTCAGAGGATACAGCCATGAGTGTTTTATGAAATAGCCCTGGATACACATGCAAGCGCACGCGCACACACACACACACACACACACACACACACACACACACACACACACACACACACACACACACACACACACACAAACAAACAAATAAACACACACACAACGTTGAGGGCTTAGCCAAGATGGGAAATCTTTCGATTTTACCTGATAATTGCACCAATTTCGTCTGTTGTGAACTTGTTGCTCTTTCAAGTTCTCTCTCTCTCTCTCATTATCTCTATCCTCCCTAATAGATAGATGGATGGAGATAGATAGATAGATAGAGAGATAGAGAGACAGAGGGATGAGGTCAGAGGATGTTATGGAAGATGGATGTTATCAGAGCACAGACTCCACTGGTCACCCTGGCCTGCAGTAAATCAAACAGTGAACAGCTGGAGAAAGCTTGGCTGGCATCTCACAATGTGCATTAATGGTTTTGCTTTATGCACCATGTGTGTGTGTGTGTGTGTGTGTGTGTGTGTGTGTGTGTGTTTGTGTGGGGTGGGGTGGGGGGGGGGGGGGGGGGGGGGGGTGAGGTGAAATATCTGTGTCACTTCTCAGGGAATTTCTTTACATTTTTTCCTCATTTGCACTTGTTTGCCCATAGATCATTCTTGAAGTCTTTTTCATCCCTTTTATGGAGATAAATAAACGATATATCTTAGCAATGCGGATCTACAATCACCATTAAACTATGATACATGTTTATTAAGTTATATATATACTCCATGCTCACGTCTAAGTATCTCCTCCGGGGCATGAAGCCATTCAGAGCGTGCTCCCTTTGGGCACAAGATGCCTCAATGATTTATCACTCTGACTCTTATTCTTACAATAATTCATTAATCTGAATTTCAGAGTTGCTTTAAATAATATTTGTGTTGTCTCATTGTGTCGCTGAGTATCTCGACAGTCGGTCGTTTCTTCGTGTGACCATTTTCTTTGCCTGCCTTGACATTCTCTGGGAAAAAGCTAAAAGAACATTTAGGAACGTTGCATACATCTTATTCTCTGTGAACAATGACAGACAGTTGACCACATTCTCAGCAGCAAAGAGCAAAACATTTAACTCTTTATTAAATTATTATTAGTGCTTATTTTTTCCCAGGCCTGTATTAATCAATTTGTCCCTCGGAGCTATGCTGTTTTTTCCATTTGGCAGCACACAGGATATTATTAACTTTGATGGCAGCAAAGGAAATGAGAAAATAAATATAAGAAACAACGACAACTGGACACAGGTAGAAATACATGTTTAATGTACAGAGGAAAACATATTTAATCTATCAAAGTACTATTACATAAGAAGGTTATTGCACTTTGTCCAAGCCAACCTTTAGGATAGAGCACGATGGGAACATAAAACACTGACAAATTTCTTTTTTAATGATCGTAAAATGTAGAACAATATCCACTGTGATATTCCTGCAAGCTCTTGCTACAAACATCACGTATATATCATCGCTAAAGTTTATATCATGGGTCAGTTTCTTCTTTTTAATGTCTCTCAAGATTTCCTGTGCTGCTACTCTTAAACGAGACTAATGTGGAACATCAGAGCTGAAGAATAACAGATACATTTAAAAAAACAAGATAAAAAGTTAATACTATCTAGACATATATATAAAATAATCTACAACCGTCCAAATAAAGACATTTTATTACTGAGAACAGGTTTTGTTTCCCTGCGACCTTGAGTCAAACCACAGGACCTCATTTCACCATCCACTGGTGAGTTAGGATAGAGTCTTTACTCGTGAGGCCTTCAGGCCGCCATCCAGATGGTGAAGGAGACGAGCACGGTCGGTAAAACAGTCAGCGGCGTCACGCAGCCCAGGTACAGCACGAGTCCCGCTCCGCACAGTGCAGTCAGGTAGGCGTTCATCCTGCTGCACACGATCTTCCTCACTGTCGTGCAGAACTGAGGGAAGAGAACGCAGGAATTAGACTGATGATGATGGTGATTTAGGACCAAATAAGTGATGATTGATCAATCAATCAAAGCACCAGCATTGTTTGACAATCTACCAACCAACACTTGCTGGTTTAGGCTTAGTTAAGGCTGGTGACCAGGCAAGAAGAGATTAGACTTGTCAGCACTTTATCTGTTTTTAAACCATTGCTTAAACATATTTTTATAGGAAATACTTTTAATGTCTGATTTTAACTCATTAAACTGATGTTATTTGTATTTGGTATTTTTCCTTGTTACCTTTCCTATTCTCGTTTTGTCTTGTTTTGTTCTGTGTTGTTTTATTTCAATGTATTTTGTAAAGCACTTTTTTGCCTTGTTTAAAAATAAGTGCCCAAATAATAACAAAAGAAGATAAATATAAATAATAAAACCTTCAGATTATAAGAAACTACATCAATACATGTTTAATGCAACATTTTTGACTCTGTGTTGAAATGAATTGTTCTTTGGGATAGAACAGAAAGTTACAGACGTCTAACCTGCTGTTTTCCATTAGTCCTTCAGTGTTGCTCTGAGAGAGAAACCCAAGTCCTCATTACCGGCAGGAAAACATTTGTGCACAATGAAACTCTAGGTGGAGCCACTCGCCTGGTGAGTAAAGTTTCACCCCAGTGGACTGAAAAGCAAACATGAATCCAAATGTCAGCATGACGGTGTTTTTCTTCAGTCACACACCTTCATAAGGACATTAACATTACACAGAGTATTACAGGCAAACTGTCTCTGTCTAAATCCCTTGGAAATAACTAAAGCTATTTCAAATGCTGCATGTGTGCACGTGACCTTTGTAATGCAAATTCTGGGAGGAATTAAAGATTAACGTGAATAAAAAAAGAGGAAATCAGCTTTTCCAAATAACCCTGGTACTCACTGCTCTTAAGAAAGTAGATTTTGACAAGCTGCTCAACCAGGATATAAATAGTGGGAATTGGGAATATTTCGAAACCCATTTGTGGCATTTTTTACAAGCTATGCTGTTTATTCTTTTATTTACTAACTCTAACCCCTGAGTAACACAATCCCAGCAAATGTTGGGCAAGAGTACACAAGTGCAGGTAAAGCCGGGACAGGTCGTGTGTAACAGGGCTGACAGAGATAACTTTAAAATGTAGATAGAACCTCCTCCTACTGAGAAACTGCAGAATTCAAGTTCTGAATGCATTGTAACAAATTTCATAGAATCTGTCACAAGCTTCAACATAACAGCTTCAACCAGGTTCATCAGTAACGTTCATCTCAACCCACTGAACAGAATCTTAAGACCGAGCAGCAAAATATTTGGACTGGAGCAGGAACCATTGATATTGATTTATTTGAATTGATTTGTCTCATAACCAACACTCACAGGCCCTTCTATACAATAAAATAGTTATAGGTAGTTGGAATCGTTCCTCTCATTTCAGACAATCTGGGGTCAGCTGTGGCTTAGGAAGAGGTAGAGTGGGTCGTCCACCGACCAGAAGGTTCACGGGTCGTTCCCCGTCTCCCTCCAGCTGCACCGGCAGTGTGTGAGTAATATATGGTAGAGAAATGCTGATGCACCATATGAATGTGTGTGAATGGGTGAACAGCAAAAAACTGTACTGGTCACTAAGACTAGATCAGTGCTATATAAATACAGACCATTTAGCATTTATCTTATTTACACTGGCTGTAAAGAAGATCCTCATAAACATGATTCAGTATGAGTGGTGTGAAACAAAATCTACGAATCCTGTATTTTACAGTTATTCACTAAAGTTTCTAAATTAATTCAATCATAGTTGAAATCATGTCTTTTAATTGACCAAATATTTCCAAATGGATATATTTTCTTTTGTCATATAAGTGTAGCCTTGCATATTTCATATATTGTGTATAGAATGTGTTGTCCTTTATTTATTTTAATCTGTATTCTTGTAAACTTGCATGAACTCTATGTTTCTTTACTGTATATGTCACAAACATTAAATCTCTACTGACTGGAAGCTGGAGACAGTACCTGGTACGTCTGGTAGCTGATGGCCATCCCGTATCTGCAGTACATGACGTAGTGTTCACAGTTGTACCACAGTAAGCTGTAGTTGACCGAGCCCAAGAGTTTCTCCGCCCTCCGAGCCACCTCATCCCCATCTAGCGGCGGCTGGCTGCACACTTTGTCCATGTGGTTGATGAGGATCTCTGAACCGTAGGCGAAATCCACCACAGAGTCCACTCTGACGCTGGCAACCTTGGTGATAACCCCGAGCAGCAGCCGGTTGTTCGTCACCATCTTGGCAATCGCTGATTTATTCCTGGTAATCACGGGCAGGATGTCCGGGATGAGATGAGCCACGCGGTTGTCGCCCAGGTAGATACCGAAATGTGTGAATAGCGTCCTGGGGACCTCTAAAAGGTCACCGCACTTGTAGAGGGACAAGTCATACTTAGAGTCGTCCTCCTCCTCCTTTTGGGACGCCGCGAAGAAGAAGTTGAGCAGCTGGTAGAGAAACATGGTGGCAGAGTGCGGCAAAGGGCCACACATGAGCATTTTATTTACTTTGGAGCAAGGAGGAGCCATCGTGGTTAGTAGGATTAAACATTGGTCAACGCTGCAGGTTGATTTTGACAGAAATAAAGGAGCTTTCTCTAATCACTCTTCTGTGTGGTGGGATTTTGAAACCCGGGCCTTGTTTGTGGCATATTCAGGTCAAGGGTCCTCGTTAAGAAGGCTGGAAGTTAAATCCTCATTTAACAAAGGTCGCAGATATTGAGCCATCACAAAATAAAACAGCCTTTTATTCATGGTTTAGTCTGGGCTCCAATTTGACTCATCATTATTCAGCACTTTCCTGCATAAGAAGAATTTAGAAGAATAGTGAAAGTGAAAGATGTAAGTTTACCTACAGCAAAAGTCGGACATCATATTTCACACAGTCTTACTAGGTAAAAGAATTATAAATGTCATGAAGTGATAGAAACACAATTACATGCGTATTGTAAAGTTTTCTATTCACAGGTAGAGATTTATAGCAACATGAAAATACGACTGCTTCAGTCATCAGATTATTGATTTTACCCCAAACCAGCTCAGCCAATAACCAAATAGACCATTTGAGATTATGTTTACCTCCATCATGAAGGTTATGTTTTTATTTCATGATTTTGCATGATTGCCCCAAAACGACTGAACCGATGTCCATGACATTTTGATCATGGGTGGGGCATGACACATGAAGAACCCATACATTATTTGAGTGGATGCAGATACATATTATTATGATTATTAATTATGATTATTATTCCAATATTTTTGGAGCGTTTCACTTTTATTGACTGGATCTATGTCAATCAATCCTAATTCATGTTATATTACATGTATTTTTCTACAGCGGAGGTTTTTTCTATTTTGTGATTTTGTTATTATAATTTTGTTCATCTTTATTAATCTTTTTTTTAAATTATATTTAACTTTCATCACACAGAACAGAACGAAACATCAACAACCTTACAATACAAACAAAAACATAAAAGACAATAATCACAAAAGACCAAAATAAGCCAGACTGTACAGAGATAACTACATTACTGCCGACATTAATCAGCTTTATTTTTTTAACTGAACGAATGATTTATGTAGCCTGTAACGTTGTAGTTATCTCTGTACATCTTTATTTATCTTAAACTAAATTAAGCATGAAATGGAGAGAGAGAGCGGAGGAAGAGACGCTGCAAAGGTAGTAAGCAATTCTTTTTTTTTGCACTTTCTTTAACATGGCGAATTAGAGCGTTAGCGTCGACACACCCTCCGAGCGCTCTTCTAGTTCAGGTTCATTTAGAGCTCTGCTTCCACGGTCATGTTAGTGCAGATATATGAAGGCTCATGCTCACACAAGACACACAAATAAAAAATAAATGGTTTATTAAACATTTGTCATATTTACAGGTTTATATTAAGTACAATGCGATAAAAAAAAGCTGCTGTATATACACAGTACATTACGATACTCTGAGATTGTTACATGTACCTCTTTATATCCACTTCTGTGGCGACTCAAATGTTAAAAATGCAAACACACGAATCACAAAATTGAATCTTATACCAAAGATTTCCTGCATTTGACCACACTTTTTAAGTTTAAGGCATAAAGGACAAAATCAATGCACAGTCACATCCAACAGTCTACTCAGTGAAATGAAGGTGTTGTTGTGAAGCGGGCTTTGAAAGGCGTCACATGACAAGAGTCTGGAAGAGGGGCCCAGTCCCTCTTTGCCAAGCGAAAGTTCAGTTCAGTTTGTCCCCGTGCGCTGGGCCCCTCTAACCAGCCATCCACAGCGTGAAGGGGATGAGAATTGTGGGTAATGTAGTTGAAGCCGCCATGCCAAAACACACAATGGAGATAATTCCCAGCAGCCCTGAGGCGATGACGCAGCGCTGGTCTCTGATGATTGATTTCAGACACTCGCAGAACTACAGGGAGAAAGAAAGAAGAAAGAAAAAAATCAGTAACTTCACATGTTGGATGGATTATTGGATCACGTTTGATTATGTTCTCGCTGCAGGAAAGTTTCCGCTCAGTCGTCACCTGGAAAGTGTAAAAAAATCTTCAAACGTGCGTCCAACGGTTTAACTGCTGCTGTAAATCAGTTTGTGAGGTTACAGCCAGTTCACTCACTGTGGTTCGCTGAATTTAGATTTCCACCGTTGTTTTGGAATGTGCACCAGTTAAATGGACGAGAACGTGAACTCTGGGTTTACTGGGTTTCTAGCAGATGTGGTGATTAAGTCTGCATCTGCTAACAATAAAACAATAACACATTTTTAAATCATACATTTAGCTTTTTGGAGGAAATGAGCATCAGAAGACACATATTTAATGAGATTGGTGTCATATTTCAACCGACATCTAGAGAGGCAACGAATCAGGATCTGTGATGTCAGAGACGTCCTGTGTGTTGTTTGAAGACCTAATTTCACTTGATGCTATGGTCACATGACAAATATTCCTAAATATTACATTTATTATATAGATACAATATGAATACAACTCAAATAGTTTCAAACCAAGTGACAGAGGGGGCCTGGAACCAGGTAGTTTTGGTTCTTTGTTGGTTTTTTGTTTACCCTATATTTAGTCTGAGCTGTGGTTAATATTATATTATTATATCTTATTAATGTTTTATCCACATTTTAAATGTATGAGACTTACTTTCTCCGTGCATGGACGTGACGTGAGGTATTGTCTTTATTTTTTTTTTCTGTTTACTTAAATATGATTCATTGATTTGTCTAGGTTATACATAAAGCACCATGGTTAGGAGGGAGCCCAACCATGGTGCTTTATGTATAACCTAGACCCTGATTCCAATCAATCAATTTGTACCTTAGTACATGTTTTATTTGTCAAATGTAAGTTTAGTAGCTTAAGATGATACAACCCCATGATCTCATCAATATTAAACACATGCTCCTGACTTGATGGTGGCTGTGAGAAGTGCATTGCTTCAACATGGGGGCTTTCGTTCACATGTGTTTCAGGTTAGGGTCACAATTCTTGAATCTTAAGTTCATGTCCTTTTACTCCCGGGGGGGGGGGGGGGGGGGGGGGGGGGAGTATATGGGGGCCCCCAACCACAAATTTTGCCCATGTGCCATCAAACATGTTAATCCGGCACTGTTGACAAAAACAAGTGAAAGTGGATTTGAATGAGGCATCATGTTTCTATTCTAATACACTGCAACATATGGGATGCACTGAGCCTCACATAGATTACATGGCTTTTATGCTTAGATATTTAATTCTGCTGTGGAGCGTTACCTTCTCTGTCTGCCTGCTCGCTGCATGTCCATATCTGCAGAGGGTCACAAAGTGTTCACAGTTATTCCACAGCAGACTGTAGGGGATCGATCCCACGTGTTTCTCAGCCCTCTTGGCCACCTCTTCGTTGGGGAACGCCGGCGCCTTCATCGTCTTATCCATGGGGTTCACCAGGATGTTGCAGCCATACGCAAAGTCCTCCAGGGTGTCGACGCGCACCGTGGCACACTTGTACACGCAGCCGAGGATGAGCCTCTTGTTGGAGATGACGGAGCCGATGAGCCTCTGGTCGGTTGTCAGCACGGGGAGGATGTCGGGGATCATGTGAGCCACCTTGTTGTCACCCAGGTAAATACCGAAGTGCGTGAAAAGGGTTCTCGGCACCTCGAGCAGGTCTCCTCGGCGCGGGGGAGCACCGCGCTGCGCGGGACGCTCCTGCTCCTCCTGCTGCTCCTGCTGCTCCTCCTGCTCCTCTGCGTCCAACCAGCTGCACTCGAACAGTTTGAAGTTGGAGAGGAGGGAGAGCTTCTCCACCAGGAAGGTCAGCAGCTGCAGCATCGTGAGCGCGTAACAGGGGAATGTCTGCGAGAGCGCGAGTGGAGCGAGCTTTTTATCCACGGTGGCTCGAGGACGCGGGTGACCTTTTGCACGTGCGCCTTCTCCTTTTTCACAAATGTGCAGCAGCGCTCCATTAATCTTGTTTTGTGCTAACGCAGCACAGAGAGGAGGAGAATTAGCTGTGGAGCACGGGATTCATTTCTAATCCTTAATAATGAATTATAATCATTCATGAGAGAAAACCTCCCTCTGATGGTGTCTATCCTCCTCACAACCTGGCAACCCAAAAGAGACTTGTCCTTATAGCTCATCACACATCTGTAAAGCCCTTTATGAAGGGTGTCTTATTATTAAGTGGAATAACATTATTTTCAAAAGTAAGGAGGTTTGTTGGAAAAGAATCAAATAAGATACAGTATTGGGGGAAATTCAGTTGTCATTGTGGCAGATATTTAAAAAGAGGTATAATATAGAGAGCGATATAATATTAATAGAAAAGTACAACATTTAATAAAATAATAAGAATAACAAAATAAAAATAAAGAGATAAATGTAGAGCCTCATATTCAATCCATTTAAAAGTTAGCGAAGCATAAAAGGAGAATATAAGTCCACTGGAAAGTTGGTTCCTGCTGCTAAATGCTGTTGTGACTGTCACCACCAGTAAGTATTTATATTTCCAGTCATGTTTCCAGTAGGATTTACTCTATAGCAACAACACCAGTACATTAACTCACTGGAGGCTGTGACGAGATTAACCACTGGAGGTAATGAGCTCCATTGTTCAGTCCTCATTTAAAAACTGAGAAGAAAATCACATTGCTTCTAACTTTGTGGGAACAGTTTTGGGGGAAGGTCCGTCTCTGTTTCAGGTCCGTCTCTGTTTCAGGTCCATGGTTGGCTGAGTTTGGTGTGGAAGAACTTGACTGGGCCGCACTGAGCCCTGACCTCAATCCCATCAAACTCCTTTGGGATGGAGTAACTAACTCATAGAGGCTGCTCTGTTCTGTCCCATCCTCAATCCAGGATCAGGCCTGAATGAGCTGCCGGCTGCGCTGCGCTGATGACCTGCACCTTCTCAGAGGAACCACATGATGAGATAAAACATTCCTCTGACCCGATTACCATAATCCTGTCGGGTTTCGGTTTCACGCTCATCTTTAAACCCCAAATACCTTGAGGAATGCTTCAGCCTGTTGGATCTCAGCGTCTCTGAGTCGTTTGTTACATTTACTGACCCGGATCTGTAAAATTCTTATATGAGGGAAACATGCTGGTGTTTCGTTTAGGCCACGTAGCTGCTTGTTCAGACTGCGGGGAAACCAGTTTGACCAACAAAGTGAACACATACCCTACTTTTGATACTTTTGAGAAAGTTTGTGACTGGGATTAATGAGCTATACCATTTGAAATTCTTCTAACCTGGAAAACTTTCAGATGATAAGCTTGTTCATAAATGATAAGCAAAAGCAGGTTATCACTGTTTGTAAAGTGCATGAGAGGCCAATTAAAATCCTACACCACTCCAATCTGTAAATATGTAGTTTACTGAGAGTTAACAGAAATGTTGGGGTTAAAGCTCGATCTTTTACTTTCAGAGCTTATTTTCAATAATCAATAAATACTCTGATAGATTGGCAGTACTGCTATGTTAGAAAATGTAATATTTCATCCTGAAAGTACAAGAATATTCAAGTAAAGTAACTAAGTAATGTAATTGTACTTGAGTATAGTAGATTGTGTGTAAAATGTATTTTCACGTGACTCATAAGCTGCTTTCAGACCTGCACTGAAGTCCAGATACTCTCCTGAAATTTTCTGGAGGGGCTGCATGTGAGAATGCAAATATGTGATTTGGTCACTCCCAACGTTTTCCAGAACGTTTCCTGCCAGGCCCAATGAAAATGTCCGGAAAGTGTCCGGGTGTGAGAATACAGCAGGATATTGTCCGGAAAATTCACATCAGGCAAGTAGGTCTGTTGATGACGTCTCTAACACGAGACAAACTCAAACTTCAATAAAAAACGAAATTAACTCAAATATTTCAGGATGAGAAAGAGACACGTTACACACGGAAGACACTGACGAAGATGTCAGACACTTGAATGTTACAGACATTTTCTTGTTGTTGTGAACATGTCTGACTCGGACAATGCAGAGTTCATATCTGAAAACAGCCAGTATTACTTTATATGTGTCTGACATCTTTTATTGAAGAGCCGCTGAAGGACCAAGTGAAGCCTCTCCAAATTAAACACGGACGTAATATCAATGCAACAGTGCTGTAATATTACCAGTAACATATTGTGGTCAACCTCATTGGAAACTTAAGAAAACTGCATCATACAAAATATGTTCCCTATGATATTATTTAAAATCCTGTGTGTTGTGTGGACAACGGAGCGTCGGCCTCGCTGCCTGTTCCAGTCACACCATCACACCACCTTCAGCTGAGTGGACTTACCGTCGCTGACCGCAGGTTGAACCCCGAGTTGGCACCACAACAAACCTTTGCCCTGTGTCCGGGGGGAGATTTACACCGTGGTCAACTGGCTCCAGACTTATCGCTGTGCGGGACCAGGCTCTTTAAAATTAATTCCTGGTCAGACAACCTGTGAACTATGTCGACTTTATTTCTTAAAACCTAAGTTGATTACCGGTGGAGCCATTTTCTAGAGACGCAAAAGAAAAACAATGACTCAGCAGCGTATTCCTATGACTGGATTTACAGGGTAAATAGAGGGGATTGCAACTGCAGATTATTATATTGCACAGATTATATGTTGTTTTATATTCTGATGTAGAAGAAGACGAATGTCAGGCTGGCATCAACGAGAACAACAACGCCAGAGCACATCTCAACATCCAGGACGCAGTGTTCAGAGCGAGTCTCCACGTCTTCATGGCACTTAGAGGGAGAAAGAGACACTTTCCATCTGGTGCTGCTGCACAAAGAGGCCAGTTCAGCAAAAGTTCAGCACTGTTTAGGTTCATGTCCCTGGCAGTTCACTCTCAGGTCAGCGAGGCTTTATATCCATCAGGAGCCTGTTTCTCCCACATAATAAAAAGCAGGTCACCAGGAGGTGGTTAAGGTAAGATTTATCATCTAACGTCAACACGGGGCCGACGGACGAATCGTCAGTTTGCTCTGTTTGGTCACATGTGTCTTCACCGTTTGTTTTGATGCCTCCTGCAACCTGGCATATGTTCAGAAATGTTATTCATATGCACGGTCCCTGACAAATAAGGTGATAAAGTAAAGTAAAGGGTGATATATGGAAGCCTTGAAGCCATTTTTCCAGGAGGGGCTGCACACGAGAACGCAGAAGACGCTGACGAAGATGGCAACACACGTTTCACTTTGTCCAACAATATCACTTTAACTCACTTCCACCAAGCAGCAGCAAAGATGGGATGTAATTAATAATTTCAAAATAAAAGACTTGCATTAACCCACTGACTTTGTAACCCACAAGAATCCACAGCAGGGAAACATTTGCGTTTTTAAAAAAGAAGCATCAAACTCATCTGTTACAGGAGGAAGACGAGTATTTGTGTTTACTGTGACTCAAAGCAAACACAGAGGCATGAAACCAGAGACGTGTGGGAAGGAGGCCGTGAGGTGATTGGCTGTTTTTTACTGTCCTGGAGTTGTGAAATTAGATATGTAAATACAATAAAGTTTGACGTCTTTGAACATGAAATAAATCAGGTTATAAGTAAGTTTAAATTCATGTCTCTCTGTGGGTAAAGTCCTCCACAGCACAGCAGCGAGCACCAGCGTGTGTTGTCAAATGTTTGTCCTGTTAATCACACTTTAATCACACTTGTTGCATGATACACTGCAAGAAGTGCAACTGATTGTGCTTTTAGTTTCCAGCCTTGATTGTGAATGAATCTTATTCAGGTTCCTCACCAGGATTTTCAATGTCTACACCACCACTCAATCCTGTATCACCCTCACACCTCCAGAAGCAAATGTTCACGTTAAAAGAGAGAAACCTGATTTATGCGTCTCCACTTTGTGTGTCGGCTCAAACAAAGACTCACATACTGTATCCAGTTTTTTTGGGGGGGGGGATGCCATAAAACTCTTTTAACCAGAGCTACCAAATGAACTCCGTGTACTAATACATGTGAGTTCACAGATGGTTTGGTTTATTGTAGTTCCACTCCCACTAGTGGTTTGACTGACCAGTGCAGCCAGTTAGGACATCGGTTCCAGTTAACCCTTTTCTGCAGAGTTCAAACATCACCACAAGTTGCCTGTTTCAACAGTCCCAGTCTGAAGTAACAGTCAAATAGAGACTGTGACAAATCCGATTCTGACCTGATGCCCTCATTAGCAGGACAACAACATTTTCTTAGGAGCTTTATAGAAAGTTTAAACAAAACTAAACATTGTTTGCTCTTAAACTGCTATGGTTACAGGTTGATAAGGTTCATGGACACAACTTGGTAAAATGACTTGGTTGAGATAAGGAAATAAGGAACAGGAATCTTGTTCTTGTCTCAAATATGCAATTCAAAAAATACTAAATGTCATAATTTACATTTGCAATCTCTGACATTGTGATTACACCTTATTCATTCAAGGAAACTACTTATATTACACATGTTTGACTTGCTTTTTTTTTAATTATCATTTTATTGTTGTCCTTCCTAACAGTTCAAGTCAGGCCAGTTTTATTTACACTGCGCAAAATTAGAACAAAAGTAGTTTTTGAACCAATGTAAAGTGTCTATGAGCACTTTTAAAAGTGATACATGAATAAGATGTATTATAATTGTAATTATCAAAGAAATTATCTCAGGGCTTTTTTATCATATAGAAAGATCTAGATGTTGATATTACGATATTACGATATTATTTATTTTTTATTTTTTCCTTTATTTCTTTATCTCTTCAGAATGTTGGAGACGTCCCATTAAAAGTTCATAAGTGACTCTGGCTGATCTAAAATTTATATTTTCCTCAGCCACGTTCCCAAAAAGTATTTATACACAACTCACCAATGTAATAATGTTGTAATGATTTATAACATGATTTATAATGATTTTTTTTAAATGAAATGACTCGTTCTGTGTTGTTGCGGATCATTATCACAAGAGTAAATAAACTGTGTTACAAGCTTTACTGGAATATGCAGGAATAAGATAAGATATCTGTAACATATAGATTAGGCCTGGATACAGCTGAGTCATCAGTTTTTGGACTTGCTCTGTCATCTTTACAACACAAACACGCAGTTTCACATCAATTGTCAGTAACTGTCTCTCAGTCAGACATTTGAGTCACAGCTCTGTCCCAGCTCAGTGAGTGGGATGTTTGCATACGAACTTCTAATCAAACACTGAACCCACGACCTTGTTGGAGATAAATATCCCACCGAGTTAAACCGCTCCTCATTCTCCGAGAGGACGAGACAACAACTGGTGGCTGGAGCAACATGGTGCCGTCACTTCTCACAACAGCCGGAGCTCTTCTGCTACTCGTCTCCTTCTCTTCTGCAGTAAGTCATCGAATCTAACCCAAAATTTTTCACTGATGCAGTTTTCGTCAGCAGAAAATAAATCTGAATCCTTTTGTCCTTTTTTTTTCCTGCAGCAACTCAGAGGAGACGCCGCCCCATCGTGCACCCGAAATGACGGCTTTGTGAGTAAAAGGATGTAAAGACTTTCAATGTTTTTTGCTGTGGGACTTGCATGATGTTTTTTATCACTGAGTCACACCATGATTGACATTTCTCACTTGCTCTTTCTGCACTCAGGGGATATACTGTCCCACCACATGCGGCGTGGCTGACTACTTGATAAGGTACATGCCAGCGGTCGACAGGGAATTAGACAATTTGCAAAGGGAGCTGGATACAATCGCCAATCTGACCCAGGGTGCCGATGAAAAAATCGTCATCATGAAAGATTCGACTTCTACAGTTCAAAAGAGTGGCCTACAAGGTGCCTGGAACAAAATCATTGCACTTTAGCAAGCAGTTTATTTGACTTAATAATAACTAAACCAGTGTAAATATATTGGATGTTTTATCGAACTGGGTCGATTTTCTTTTTCTTTTCAGACACTTACTTCAGGAAGTCGTCGAGCATGCTGGACGATGTGGCTCGCTTTGAAAGCACCATCATCACACAAGAGCAGCAAATAAAGTAAGTTACCAAATGACAAATTAAACCTTTAATGGCTCCATAGCAATGGTGTTTTGTTTTATACAGACAAGAGTAAAGTAAAATTACTCAAGTATTGTATTTAGTATAAGTTTGAGCTCACTACAATTTAATATAAGTACTTTTGCAAATTTGTTTCTTATAAATCGTGATGCATTGGCACATAGACACATATTTATATTTAAAAGTAGCTCCACCATTTCATTTGAAATAAATAAATAAAATAAATAATATAATAAATTATATATAATTTATAATGTGATTCAGTAAAATTTGATGAATGTCAAATATAATCCGTAGAATAACACTTTAAAAGAAATCATGTTGTACTTCGTCCTTGTAATGGAATACTTTCACAAAGTTCAAACTCTGCTCAGACCCTCAGGTCAATGCACGCCAGCCTCCTCGCCCCACACAGTTTGCACTGAGCACAGATCAGATGGCGATTTGCAACCACACGACTCAGACTCATGACTGATTTTTTTTTTAACGCACTTCAATCACGTCTATTCCCAAGTTTGATTTGCCTTTTTCCAATTACTTCTCATTTTCTTATTTGATAAATTTTAAGTCTTTTTTATTTATTAAGAAACGCAGGCGTGAATTACTCGGGAAACCCCCTCATTCAGCTCCTGTTTGTTTCTGTCCCCTCAGTGAACTTCAGAACCTGATCTCCTCTAACGAGAGGAGAATGGCGGACCTGAAGCAGCTCTCCATTCAGCTGCAGCAGAAATGCACCGAGCCCTGCACTGACACGGTTGACATCCAAACCATCACAGGATATGGTAAAAAAAAAAAAAAAAAAAACTCTAATCAAATGAACTCTGACCCTCAGGCCGTTCCCATTTCACAAGAAGTTTCTCAATCGTCCCTCATCTGAACAACATTTGTCCTCGTTCAGTGTTTAGTCAGAAAATCAATATGGTGCATCAATGCAGAGTAAACAGCTTTATTCCACATGTCATTTGTTTTGACCTCATTTCAGAGAACTTTTTCAACATCATTCAGACCAACGACTGAAAATGAATTTGACCATAAACTAAAATAAGAGAGTTTATGAATGATATTTTTGTCTTTCTGTAAAATTGACTCGTGCTTTTCTTCTTCTTCTTCTCTCCTTTTTTACCAGATTGCCAGGACGTTGCAAACAAGGGTGCGACCGTCAGCGGTCTTTACTACGTGAAGCCGCAGACAGCCACTGAGCAGTTCCTGGTCTATTGTGAGATTGACAGCTTCGGACGCGGCTTCACAGTCATTCAGAGGGTATGTGTCACTTCAACCACCAAGAAAACTGACTGTGTGACGTCCTCATCCTGCAGCAGAGGACTCACACGTATTACTTTTGAACAGTCAAATAACAAGTAATTTGCAAATAAGAACAACAACAACTTCTACTACTACTAATAATAATAATAATAATCTTTATTTGTGAAGCACTTTTCAAAACAAAGTTACAAAGTGCTTCACAAATAAAGAAAAATACATTAAAAAAATAACATAGAAACAAATGAAAACAGTCATAAAGGAATAAAGAAAAGAATAAACTCACAGATATTTTACCAAGTTATGGACTGTGCAGAAATGATTTGGGGGGGAGAGGGGGACTGAACTATTTGTTCTGATTTATTCTGAGTGTTGGTCATCTTTACTTTGGACTCGCCAATACCCTCCTCCCAAATTCCAATATATCACACGGATTTTCTCATTCTGGGCAAATCGAAAAAAATATTAGATCAGGTGATGTTATGTGTGACAAAAGAGATTTCTCTGTTTTTCACAATTAAACTGATTATTAGATCAATTTTTAAAATATAATAATAATAATAATACCAGCATTTCTCCCATGGGATCAATAAAGGATTGTCTTATAGTGAGAGATAAATAAAAGTAATACCCTTTCCTCACTAATAATTTGTACGCAGTCCAGTAGTCAGCTACACTTTGATACTGCACCGAGAACTGTTTTATTCACTTATCATAGCAACATTGTGCTTTTTTTCCGCGTGTCCACAGAGACGTGACGGCAGCGTGGACTTCCTCAAGGACTGGATCCAGTACAAGCAGGGCTTCGGTTACCTCTCCCCAGACGACACCACCGAGTTCTGGCTCGGCAACGAGAAGATCCACCTGCTGACCGTCGGCTCCACCATCCCCACTGTGCTGAGGATAGAGCTTGTTGACTGGGAGGGCAACACAAAGTATGTACACACACACACACGATAACAGATTATATAAGAGGCGAGCAAAGGGACTCTCTTACAAGGCAAACATGACCCCAGTGATGAGGTTCCCTTTGAAGAACAAAAATACCAAAAACCCTAAACCCTCCATCCCTCCCCGCGGCCTCCTCTTTCTCCAGGTATGCAGACTACACCATGTTCAAAGTGGGGACAGAGGCCGACAATTATCGTCTGACCTACGGTTACTACTTTGGCGGTGACGCCGGCGACGCTTTCGATGGCTTCGACTTTGGAGAGGACCCCAGCGACAAGTTCTACACGGCACACAACGGCATGCAGTTCAGCACCATCGACAAGGACAACGACAAGTTCGACGGCAGCTGTGCTCGACAGGACGGCTCCGGCTGGTGGATGAACAGATGCCATGCCGCACATTTGAACGGCAAATACTACCAGGGTAAGAGCACGTGGCCACAACCAGGGCTAAACCCTGTTAACTTGGAGGTGTTTCAAGCAAACACAGCGAAATCGTGTGTTGTCTACTCTAAACTGTCTTGTGTTCCCCTTCATCCAGGCGGCAGATACACAGAAAAGGATGCAGGTGAATTTGGCTTCGACAACGGCATCATCTGGGTGACATGGCACAGCCGCTGGTACTCCCTGAAAGAGACGACCATGAAGCTCATTCCCCTGAGCCGCATCGCAGCAGGCGGCGGACAGCAGGCGGGTGTGAAACAGTTTGGCGGACTTTGAATTTAATAAAAACACACACACACACGTGTTTGTGGTCCGTACTCTGTATGTTCAGCATAACAACCCTGAAATCACCCCAGATGAAATAAAATACTTCCATGGGGAATTTCAGGACTCCATGGTGTTTCTCCATGTGATGTTTTGCGTGTTGTGGTGATCTGACGCAGCCGGACACTGATGCTCAAACTCTCCTTTCTTTACGTCAGTGTTGTATTAGAGCTTGAAATAAATGTCTTTTCTTTACCAATCTGCTTTGTCGTTACTTTACCAAACAGTTTAAAAAGTCTGTAACAGCCATAACATCTGTTTTATAAAACAATGTGAGATTCAGACTGAAACACAGAGAAAGTGAACATGAAACCAACAAGATCTGTGTTTGAACCGATCCTGAGACGATTCAAATGTTTTTTAGTTGTACACAAAGTGTGTATAGAAAACTGTATAATGCAGTTTAACAGCCCTGAAATAAAAAATATATTACCTGTAAATATTTTGTCAACTTCATTTGTGCAGAATAGCATCAACAACACACTGCGACAGTATCAAAATCCCTTGTTTTCCAGAATGTGGTTTTTACTGCAGATTTCCGGGCTCATTCTTATAAGACAACACACAAACATTCAGAGGAATTATAACGGAAAGATACAAATAGCAGCCTATGTGTTTTGTATTTAATCAAACAGCTTTTTGATTGATGAGGGATTTGGCACGTGGAACATTTGAAACAGGGTTTGAACAGAGTCCAGCGATTTGCTTTAGAAGCAGCCGAACACAATCCATCAGTAAAGGTTTGTCTCCACAAAATGAATAAATAAAAGATATTGACCAGGACAGTAATACTCAAAGTACTTCTTAAAGGGTACTTGAAAACGTCCCAGGAGAAATTCAGGAAGTGTATGATTAAATTAATTTAACTGAAGTGCTGTTCATAGAGTCTCTTCATTACATGTGGTTGTTTGGCAAAAACAAAGTCACATGAAGTGGATTGGTATTTATTTTCCTTTCTAAAAGACCAAAGTTAAACTTCATATCTCAGCCAGGACAAATTATTAACTTTAATAAAATTGTCCTGTTTTCACTTCTCAGTGATTAAGCCCAGAATAACGGTTTCAGCTGGAATAAAACTTTTTATATTCGGCCGCAGTTAATTATTAAATAATAAAACAGGACACAGAAGCCACTCTGTGCTCGTGTTGTAGTGACAGACTTCTTATCAGAACATGTTACTGTGTGTATTTTGACTCACAAGAGAGCAGTTTGTTACCTTGAGTTGTGTACTGGTAGTACTTGTCCCCATGCATCATATCACTCACTACCTGTGGAGTTCAAATTCCATCCGGCTCATTGCAGATGGTTGTGCCAAAATGGCAAAGCCTGTTTGTGGCCTAACACTGGTTATTTGCACATTAAGGCCCGTACACAGCTCAACACTGCCTGAAGTCTGCCAGATCAGATTCAACTAAACTAAAATATACAAGGATATGTTTACTGCTATATTTGATCGTTCGGTTCTAGTCCTATTATGTCACAACATGGTCAATTGCACACTATGTCTCTTACTTGGTAAACTGTTTTTGGCGTTGGAGGATGGAAAACCTTAAATCCATGTACTTTGTTAGGCAAACATGGCCTGGTACACAAAGACAGGAAAAGCAAACTTTGGCCCGAGCCACTCATTACACTCATTTGTATATAGTCGGGAAAATTTCCTTATGCGGACATTTAGATTTTTCTTGTGCAAAGGTGAAGAAAAGTGGAAATGATTTTTTTTTACATACATCATTTTATATACACATCCTTTATACACGTCCATAAGTCTATACAACAAACACTGAAAGACCATAACTACAGTGGGAAAACAATACAAGAAAAACATAAACAAAAATATAAAGAAACCAGACATCTTGACAAAATAAGTAAGTATTTTTTAGAATATAGGACTAGATGGTGAATATCTTTTGTATGTTTGAAGGTCTTCTGCACAATTTAACTTACCAACTACCAGTAGATGTTAGCAGGTGTTAGCAGCCACCAGCGGATGCGTCATCAAGTGTTTTGGCCTTGTGATCAATGATACAGGCCGAACCTGAGGGTACACTGAGTCTAAAGGTGAATCTGACTGGCTACTGGCTTGAATGGCAGCCCTATGAAAACCATGTGGCCGCTCAGTAGATCAGACATCATTACCTATACACGTTATTAAACTAAACACTGTCCTATTTTAGAACATAGGACAAGATGGAGAATATCCCTCACCGCACTAATTAATGCCTACCACCAGTTGATGTTAGCGGATATTGGGACACATCTTCAGTTGTGCACCTTAGTGTCATCGGGTGTTTCGGCCTTTTAATTATTGACAAAATAAGTAGGTAAATAGTAAATATATAGATAAATAAAGTAAATGAAAAAATAAATATAAAATAAATGTATAAATAAATATATAAATAAATATCCTATGGAGGTAAATCAGTCTCATCAGATTTGGAAATGTTTAAAGCCTTTGAATTTCTAGCACTGAATGTTTTTTACATTTTTGACCCATGTGTGTAAAAGTGATGTAAAACAAACAATTTACGTTTTATTATAAAGTAAAAATTTAAATACTGATTCGTGGTTATAAAAAACAAGATATTTAATGAATACTTATGTGTAAAACTTTTATTTTTTATTTTTTTAAATCACAAATAGTTTTGGCTCCCTCTCCTCCTCCTCGCCGCTAGAGGGCGCTCCGAATGTTTAAAAAAAGTTTATTTGTGTTATCTACTTCCGGTGCAGCGGGTCACCGTGTGGTCTTTATTTGGTGGTTTCCGTGTTTTCAGACCCGCGGAGCGACACCAACAGAGATTATTCACATTTTTTAACTCCATCGTCGCATCGGTTTATTCACCAGCACCATGTCGGAGGTGAGTCCATGTCTGAAGTTATCCTGCGTCTTTTCTTCTTCTTCGCTCCCGCTTTAAAAACCCGGAGCCTTCGGGCCCGGCTAACCACTGGAGCCCGTTGCGTTAGCGTAACGTTTCCCTGTGTTGGGCGCCGTGTATTGAAGAGCGGAGCGACTCTTACAAACGATTCAGTCTCAGGTCAAGTTGAGTGAAGTGTGTTTTACTGAAGTCGTGTGTTGTTCCGCAGGACGTCCAGAAACACTCGGTCCACACTCTGGTCTTCAGGTCCCTCAAACGGACCCACGACATGTTTGTGTCCGACCACGCGAAGTCCATCGCGCAGGACGATGAAAGGTGACGATCTACGTTTTGTGTTGTGTTTTACTTGTCCCTTTAAAAAGTCCCATACATCTTACACTAAGTTTCTAGGACGTGTATTTATCTTAAGTATAATATTCTGCTTCTTCAGAGGTAAATATAAACTCCACTGTTTTCAATCTGGGTTAATTACACAATAAGATTTACCTGCTCCAACATTAAAGTTATGTTCACATTAATGCTTCAGTCATTATAATCTAATACATGGTACTACATTTATATTTGATTCTTAAAATATATTCACATATCTAATATCCTGCAAGTCTTTCAATGCAGGATTTTTTTTACAGTAATCAGTATTTCTACACTTTTCCCTGAAGTAAAAGATGGTTGTCTTGGAAATATACTGTCTATCTCGTTCCTTGTCCAAATCAATTTGTGTTTTTCTCGCATTTGTAGCCACAAGGTGAAGCTGGGTGTGAAGCTCAAAGCGGACTACGCAGCAGTTCTACACATGCCCGTCCTGAAGGAAGGAAAAGACAGAGTCCCACATCTCCCAGGCAGCATGCAGGGACACCAGAGCTACGCAGCAGGTGAGGAGGACACGGCACACTTCAATATAATCATTTAATAACTAGTGAGAGTAACAGGTTCATTTAAATTCAAAGGAGGACATCGACTCCCCTCAAATGTCCAATAAATCTCATTTACTTATATCCTCTACTAAGTGTAAGGAATTAAGTGAGCAGTCAAAGCAATAAGTTAGTTCTAATTAGTTTTGCATTCAATCTAAAGTAAGTTCGTCGTCTGAAAGCAATTTCTTCTTCTTCTGAACACTGACTTATTTTTCTTTTCTTGTGTTTCAATAGATGACCCAGAATACCTGATCACCGGGACACATGCGTACCCCTCTGGACCTGGTAAGTACACTTTTACCACGCTTCATACTTCAAATGTTCCCACTGCCGTTCACCGAACTGCTCCAGTGTTTCCAGTGTCACACCAGTGTTTCACCCAACAGGAGTTGCTTTGACCGCTGACACAAAGATGCACAGGAATCCCAGTGAGGGAGGAGTCCTTTCCATGGCGTTGGCTTTGCCACCCTCACAAGCCAGGTTCACACCTCTTTTTTTTCTTCTTTTGAGGATGTTGTTGGTAGTTATCTATTCTAAATACTTATTGAAGTACATCAACAGTACTTATTTTGGTTGTTGTGTTTCAGGCAGGACTTGAGCCGCACTGCAGCCAGTGTCGGTGACATCCATCGACACGCAGGAGCAGAGAGATCTCACCCTCACTCGACTGCTCTGGTAGGTCCCACTGTAACTCCACGTTCACTTCATATGATGTAGTGTTTATCTTTGGTGTGAGAAGAAGTTCAGAGTTGATGTGAAGAATGTATTTCTTTCAGTCGCTCTTGGAAGGAGGTGGCACCAGAAATTCTGCGCTCATGAGAAAAGGACCAACCATGCCCAAGCCCCAGTGGCATCCACCGTGGAAACTGTTTCGGGTAACTGCAGATCATTTTAAACTTAATACAATATTTTCTTTCATTTGTTGATACACACACACACACACACATGTTTAAGTTTGCTCTGCACCTCAATTATATTCTGTGTTTTGTCTGATAGGTCATCAGTGGTCACCTTGGCTGGGTGAGGTCCATCGCTGTGGAACCTGGGAATCAGTGGTTTGTCACTGGGTCTGCTGATAGAACCATTAAGGTGAATTAAGTGGAACTAACTGACAGTCTGGAGACCCTAAATTGGGATATGTTCTTGTAGGATCTTGATATGACTGGAATGCTGTTTGTCATAACAGATTTGGGACCTGGCCAGTGGGAAACTGAAGCTCTCTCTGACCGGACACATCAGCACCGTGCGCGGTGTAGCCGTGAGCACCCGCAGCCCCTACCTGTTCTCCTGCGGTGAAGACAAGCAAGTCAAATGTTGGGATCTGGAGTACAACAAGGTATGTCACTGTAAAGAGTCACTCACAGAGAGAGTCACTGTGAAACGTGGATTTTCTTTTGTTGCAGTCTCTTGACAGTATGAATCTGTTCTAGGTCATCAGACACTACCACGGACACCTGAGTGCTGTGTATGGCATAGATCTGCATCCGACCATTGACGTGCTGGTGACGTGCAGCAGGGATGCCACCGCCAGGGTAAACTTTCCTCTGCTACATGTGTTTAATGGATGAAGTGATGTGAGAGGTCTAACCTACAGTTTGTTAAAGTGTCTCAAACAGTCTAGTAGAGATCAAACTTCCATCACAATGAATCCGTAGACAATATGATGTATTATGTAAATTCGGCCTCTGCAGGATTAATTAAATGGACTAATTGGATTTCCTTTCTGTCCATGCAGGTGTGGGACATCAGGTCGAAAGCTAACGTGCACACGCTAACCGGCCACACCAACACCGTGGCCACAGTGAGATGTCAAGCTGCGGAGCCGCAAATCATCACTGGTAGATTACATTTTACAAACTCAAATCAAAGAATTTTGAACCATCACATTCAGTTTAAAGCTGCTGTGAACTCTGCAGGTCAGTGGGTTTTCTACTGTTAATCCCAGACTGTCTAACTTCTCACAGGCAGCCACGATTCAACCATCAGGCTGTGGGATTTGATCGCTGGTAAAACCAGAGCCACGCTGACCAACCACAAGAAGTCCGTCCGAACTCTGGTGATGCATCCCAGACAGTAAGTGTGATGTTGAGTGGAGCACTGACTATTTACATTCAGTCGATAGTCACTCAACAGGAAGTTAATACAGAGAGATTTGATATATTGCTGTTAATCATTTGTCAAATACTAAATGTCCATTTTATTCTAAATAGAATAAACCTGAGATTTAAGTTTAGACACAATGAGCTCCTTGACATTTTACAGTGAACAATAACCCAAAACAAATAATGAAATGTCGTCATTAGTTCCAGTCCTACTTGAAGGACATGGTTTCCAGGTGCAGTCACACGTTTGACCACTGGGGTTCGAAATGCCTCAATAATGTTAATTTCTTGTTTTGTCTTTTTTTACAGATACACGTTTGCTTCTGGTTCTGCCGACAACATCAAGCAGTGGATGTTTCCAGATGGCAACTTCATCCAGAACCTGTCGGGTCACAACGCCATTATCAACACTCTGGCTGTGAACTCAGATGGCGTCTTGGTGTCTGGAGGTATTTATTATTACCATAACTGTTACTTTCCCCTCCTTTTTTAAAGTACTTGTTTCATCTATAGAATATAAATTAGCTTTAATTCTTTTGTATTTGAGTCGTTATTTGACTAAAGATTTAATTGTGTGATTTCTCTCAAGCCGACAATGGAACCATCCACATGTGGGATTGGAGGACAGGCTATAACTTCCAGAGGATCCACGCAGCTGTGCAGCCTGGATCCCTGGACAGCGAGTCGGGCATCTTCGCCTGCATGTTCGACCACTCGGAGAGCCGACTGATCACCGCCGAGGCCGACAAGACCATCAAAGTGTACAGAGAGGATGACACCGCGGTAAGTTTGACCGTTAAATTCAAAGCCGCTGTGCATTTCTGTGCTCGTCTCCACATAGTTTGAGGAAATCTGTTTTCTCTCTTACAGACAGAAGAAAGCCATCCGGTCAACTGGAAACCAGAGATCCTCAAGAGAAAGAGATTCTAATTATTTTTCGTGTTTTCTTCTCACAGTAACAATAAAATGTATTTCTACCAAAACCTCCTGTTGTAGATACACCAATCAAGTTTTGTTAGTTAGTTACTTTATGATCAGACAGATTTCTTCATCACAAGCGAACACACCCCCACCCCCACCCCCCCAAAAAATACAGTATTTCTGCTTTACTCCAAAAACCACTTGCAGTCTTCGTCATACGACGTCAGTCCGAGGAAGTGGCCGTCTCGGACCGCCAGGAAACTCCCTGAGCGCTTGTTCTTGATGATGACGGCTCTCTTGTGGCTCTGGTCCGTCTGGTCCACCAGCAGCAGCCACTCTTCAGACTCGGAGGGGCTGACCTCAGAGTGGACCTGGTTCCTGCTCCAGTCAAATCCTGCAGAGGGAGAAGACTTTTGTTTTTGTCCTGACTCTAAAGAATTGCCAGTTGTACAGACGTGTGGAAAATATAACATTGCCCTTTTTTTTCTGGATTGCGATGTCACATTTCTTTGGCTTCATTTAATAAAAAGACACATTTTTCACTCTTATTGTTTTGTCGAGTGCCGATGAATTTCTCTACTCACCGAGGAATCTGTTGGTGACGACATTCCTGTAGAACTTACAGCCGTTGCCCTTCATCTCCTCCCAGTAGCGGTGATCTCCTGCAGCCTCACTCAGCTCCACTGTGTTTCTGCTCTCAGTGGTTGTGGGGATCATCTGCTCGCCTGAAAACAAGTCATGACTTTTTTTTTTTTTTTTTAAGTTTGTATTATTGAACACGCTGTTTAGTTTTAATGTGCAGATCTCAGGAGAGCCACCAAGATGAAAGTGTCACTTCTCAGAAATAACATTTAAATTCCCACCTCCCTTTAGTGTTCATCAATCAATAAAATACACTTCATACAATCAATGTAACACAAAGTGCTTTAAAGGACAAAAGTAAAATCATAGCCCCACCCTAATGGGAATATTCATAAATTCCAATCTTTTTCATCTCATAAATTTAAAATTAGGAAACATCAAAGATAAACTAGGTTGAAATATATATAATGATAAAATACAAAAAGAGGAATTAGTAAACACAGATATAAAGTAAGGTATTATTGTGAAAAACAATTCCAACAAAGTAAATAATAGAATAAATGAAATACGTCTAAAATGTTTAGGACAATTCCAGTATACTTGTATCATATAAATTTCAAAAACGTAACTTGGTTACCTCGTAAGGAACTATATATATATCCAAGCTACTATTATTAGGCCTATTAATAGTATTTCAAAAATAGTTTGCATAATTAATGATGAAATGTCTTTTATGAGAATTGTATTGCTGGAATGAGGAAGACGCCTCTGAAGCCACATGTACAAGTTTACATCAGAAAACATGTATAAATATGCCTTATTGAGCAGTTGTTGATTTACAGATGGAAATAACTGCTCCAATTCAAAATCCTTTACAATCTCAAACCACAATCTGATCCTATACAGTCGACATTTGTTCTTTCATATCCATTAAGTGTATTTACATCTTCAGTGACCTTCTCTGCGTAAGTGAGACGTCTTCTTTGTCTGTTCTGTGACTGAACCAACCTTTACATATTGAATATTTGTTTACCTGAGTCGTGGATGTAGAGCTCGGAGACGGCGTGACGGAAGCCTCGGCCTGGTTTCTTTTTCAGGCAGGGTTTCGGTGGCTCTGGTTCATCCTCCTCCTCCTCTCTGGGAGCTTCCTCCACGGCCAGGAGGTGACCCACGTTAAACATGATCTCCTCCTCCAGAGATCTGAGACACATCTCAAAGAGCTCCTCGTCCTTTTCTGCATTTCTGCAACATGACAGCAATGACAGTAGATGTTTGGGTGGAATATTCATAGAGGTGAATACTATTTAAACACATTTTATCTATGGTTATACATCATTTTGGAGCATGATCTTCACATAAATGTCACCTTTCATCCTCTCAAGCTGTTGACGTGGTTTTAAATGTTCCACCTGCTCCTTTCAGAGGCCTCCTCACCTGAAGTCCACCCACAGCAGGCCTGCAGTGATCAGCCCCAGCCACTCACTGGCCTCCCAGTTCTTGGTGAGCATGACGGGCACCACGATGACCTCCCTGGTGTCTGCGTAGTTGAGCTCCTTCTTGCAGCTGCGGGACGCCTGGTACTCTGGGGTCATGAAGGGACAAATCACCACGGCCTCCTCCACGCCTGCAGCCATCCTGAAAACACACACAGACTAAACACATGTTCTAATCTATGTTACTCCCAAAGATAGAAGATGATATTTAATCTTACGCATCATTGATGTTCCCCGTCACCCCTCCTTCTACGTCCATCCACACTGGCAGCCCATCTTCTTTGAGGCGGTTGTAGATCTTCTTCACCAGAGCCTGGTCGTCCCACTGGTAAGAGAGCATGATATGAGACGGCATTTTATCTCTTTTTGTTGCTTTTAACTCAAATCTATCTGAAAATAATCCCGTGTGAGGCAGCTGAGACCAACGTTTTCAGTCTTCTGAACAAACCAAACAATAGGAGCGTCAGTAGTTATGCTGCGTGTTTACTTGGGCACGATGCTCAGGTTACATCTGTTGCTAGGTTACAGCGCCACACAGGGAGGACGCAGGATGGCTTGAGTGACCTGAAGCAGCAATAATGGCTTCACAATGATAATCAAGTATTGTTACCACAGAATTAATTCATAGAGACATAAAGGTCTGATGTTTGATCCTGGGAAAAGTTCACTGGTAAAGAAATTAACACTTTCAATGTCTGGTGTTATTTTTAGCTAAATATGATAACAGTAATGATAATAATAAAAATAAAAATAATAATAACAAACTTTACTTTCACAGTTACAAGGTGCTTCACAAAATAAATTAAAACTACAATGATAGAAAATTGTACAAAAGCCAGATCAGTCAGATCATTCAATTTATAGTAAATAAAAGTTTGTAATTTGTAAATCAGATGCTAATTTTCATGGAATACAAATGCAATATTCATAATTCAACATAAAATCAAAAATCAAGACTGATTTTATTATGAATTTATATTCAACAGCAAGTATGTCAAATATATTGAAAAAAAGCAACTTCAACTTTTTGTTTAGCATACAGTCTTGTTGTTATCTATGTTGTCATGTTTATTACACATGTTCTGTGCCTGTTGTAGAACTAATTAAAAGTAAAACAGTTCAGAATAATTCAGATTAAAAACTTCATTGTCACCGGCACTGTACCGTGATATTGGTAATTGATTAATTGATTACCATCTATAAAACACAAACTCATTAAGTTAAAAATAGAAGAATTAAAATAGAAAGTAAGAAATGTTTTTAGGTTTTAGGAAGAAAAATAAGTTATTGAGCAAAGTCAAAAAATACTAAATGTCCTGTATAATTATATTATATTATATAATTATATTTTTCTGCCTTTGTGTAACCTCTCTCCTTTTTTCCACAAGGAGAGAGGTTTTCATTTTACAACGAAATTTTAAATTTATGATCATTTTTTGTAAAGAACAGGGTTTTTAATTATTTCAGAGTTTCACTGCAGAAGCTCAAAACCTTTCTCACGCTCATTTGAGAGACAGTTCACCTCTCTAGCAGTAGAGGGAGCCACTGCAATCTTATATGGACTTTTGCAAAAACATCATTAAAACGTTCACTCATTAAATGTCTCTGTCGCTTCACCACAACCTGGAGAAAGAAACCACAGATTGAATTCTCTGAGTCCTCAGTGGATCTGTGTTTGATGAGTTGTATCTTTACTTCCTGTACCCTCCTCTTCACTTTATGACCCTGCACCCACTCACCGTGCCACCTGTCAGCACGTGGCACTGAACCTAATCTCTTGGCCTTAGAAAAAAAAAAAATTCAGCAATCAGGGCCACAGATGGAGCAGATCAGCGTGGGACGCACCGCCCGCGGGGAGGGGTGTCCAGTGCGCACGGACTCTGTGGTCACTCTGCTCCGTGATGTGAGAAGGAGCCAAAGGGATTTACGCGCCCTGCATGTGTGAATTGTTAAGTCTCCAAAAATCACGCAACAAGCTGGTGGAATTCCGCGATGGAGAAATGACCGCCGGCCGCTTCCCTGCGCGCAAAGATGCACCGAGCGTTCAGCTGCTTTTGCTCGGAGAAGTCCTCTAAAACGTGAGTGATCGGTGTGTGTTTGATGGGGAAACATGTAGCCGGGTGTGTGACTCATTAAAGAAGAGCTCTCAGTCATTTGCGAAGGAGGAATGGGCCGGGAGAAGACCGCAGCGTCGCTCCTCCGCGCGCTCGTCCTGTGGCTGCTTTACGCACGGACGCTCGGGCAGGTGTTCAACCTGACGCTCTCCGTCAAAGAGGGTCTGCCCGCCAAGACCATCGTTGGAGATCTGGGAGCGGGGCTAACCAGGCCGAGCACCGGGTTCTTCATCTCAGAGAGCAGAGACTCGTACGTGTTCAGAGACCTGGAGATAGACGCGGACACCGGGATCATCTCCACGGCTGTGGTGCTGGACAGAGAGAGCAGGGACAGGTACGAGTTTGTCGCAGCCACCCTCACAGGCGAGATGATAAGAGTGAAGATCGAGGTGAAAGATGTGAACGACCACTCGCCCGTGTTTCCCAAAGAGGAGGTGGACTTGGAGATATCCGAGTTGAGCCCCCCGGGGAGTCGGTTTCAACTTGAGGGGGCCACAGACGGGGATGAGGGTGAGTTTGGCACCCAGGGGTACAGGATCACAGAGAGCGAGATGGGGGAGTTGTTCCACCTGGATTATCGCAGCGGATCTGAGAAGCACATGAGCCTGGCTCTCATCCTCAACATTAAACTGGACAGAGAATCGCAGGACTTCTATTCCCTGAGCATCGAGGCCTTCGATGGAGGCATCCCAGCCAGGACGGGGACCCTGCAGGTGAACATCCTCGTCGTGGATGAGAACGACCACCCACCCGTGTTCAACCAGACTGAATATCACGCCGAGGTGCGTGAGGACGCCGAGGTCACGTCTGCTCTTTGTCAAGTGCACGCCACTGACCTCGACCTGGCGGACAATGGCCGGATCACCTATGAGATCAACAGGCGTCAGAGTGACCCGAGCGAGGTGTTCTCCATTAACGAAACAACGGGGGTGATTTACCTCAACAGGCCGCTGGACTTTGAGACTCAAGCTTTCCACGAGTTGATCGTCAGCGCCAGAGACAACGGGGCTCAGCCCGAGTACAGCAGCACGTTTGTGGGTGTGAAAGTGGTCAACATCAACGACAACAGTCCCACCATCAGCATCTTGTTCCTCAGCGAGACGGGGGATGCGGTGGTGTCAGAGGCAGCAGCGGTCGGGGACTACGTCGCCCGGATTTCAGTGTCAGACCCTGACCTGGAGGAGGAGGGGGTCACTGTCACACTGGAGGGAGGTGATGGGAAGTTTGACCTGAAGCAGACAGACGATTTCCTCTACGCTCTGTGTGTCAATGCAGAGTTGGACAGGGAGGAACGTGACCTGTATGAGTTGAAAGTTCAAGCATCAGAT
This sequence comes from Hippoglossus hippoglossus, assembly GCF_009819705.1. Lineage (NCBI taxonomy): Eukaryota > Metazoa > Chordata > Actinopteri > Pleuronectiformes > Pleuronectidae > Hippoglossus > Hippoglossus hippoglossus. The sequence goes on along the minus strand of NC_047151.1, from coordinate 22,905,019 downwards.
TTTGGGAGCCCACCTCTGAGCAGTGAGACGGTGTTTCTCCTCAGGGTGGCCGACACCAACGACTGCCCCCCGACATTTGATAAGGACGTGTACGTCCTCAGCATCTCAGAGGACGCTCCGCCGGGGAGCTCCCTTATCCAGATGCAGGCCCGAGATGCAGATGAAGGCCTCAACTCGGAGGTCAGATACTCCATCCTCAAGTCCAGCCAGGACAGTGTGGTCAGCATCCACCCGGAGTCGGGCCTGGTCACCACGGCTGCGGCGCTGGACAGGGAGACGCAGATGGAGGTGTGGTTCCTGGTGGCGGCAGTGGACGGAGGGGAGCCGGCTCTGTCGTCCACGGCCACAGTCACCGTGCTGGTGGAGGACGTCAACGACAACGAGCCGGTGTTCCAGCAGCAGCTGTATAACGTGTCCATCCCAGAGCACGGTGCCATCGGAAGCTGCTTCTTACAAGTATGTTGTGTTTGAAGGATCAGTGCACACAGATTAGGAAAAACATATTATCTCACAAACCCTATTACCCTATATCTCACAAAATCTATTTATCAGACATTTCAGCCATCATCACAATACATGTTTAAAGGATTAGTGTGGATTCAGTCTTATATTCTATGGCCTTAATCGTCAAAAATAGAATATATTAATATTTTCTGGAATTTGGATGAAGTAACGTATCTGTTTTTATGGACAGATACATCTCATCCATCCAGGCAGTGAATCAGAGTTTCCTTAATCCCTCCAAGGAGTCATAATATATAAATCTGATGGGATGCAACACATACGTAGAAAATATTCTGGACCTGGGGGCCCTACATTGATACAAACTAAATTACAAGCCATTCTCGGGGCCCCTCTCTGCTCAGGGCCCGAGGCAGTTGCCCGCTCTGCCTGCCCTGTGCCATGGGCCACATGTTTGAGAACTATTGGTCCACACAGTCCTTTGGATAGTTTTGCTTTTTCGTCTTGTTTCTGCTGTCAGTTATATCAGTAAATCAACTGACCTGCTCATATAATACACCGTGAATATTGAGGTGCAAATCAGAGCAAGTCTCTGCTGAGGACACTCTACATCTTGTACTGTCTCATTTCTGATGTCTCATGAGACAAAAGTCGCCCTCAGTCTGTTTACACAAAAGCCAGCACTGTTCTAATGAATACACACACACACACACACACACACACACACACACACACACACACACACACACACACACACACACACACACACACACACAAACACACAACCACACACTGTCCAGTTCAGTGCTGTGGCTGTGATATGACAGACGTGCTGCCTGGCACCACGCTCCTGCTGCCTGGTACAGACCGAAGCACATTACAAAAGAAGTTGTGTTTATCAATGACCTTATTGTAAACATAAGTGATATATGGAATTTTATTTTAGGGCTAAATTTACTTAACTCTGCCATGAAGGTTATGTTTCCACCCAGGTCTGCTTCTTGGTTTATTTGTTAACAGGATTACATTTGGATTCAGATGCAGATTAAGGGGCAGAGGAATGTTTTTGTTTCACTTTCTTTAACAATGTAACATAGGTCATTGTACATTTTGGTTAGTTTTCAGAGAATAATGCACAAATCTTGATTTAAAAAAAAAAAATCAGGCAACACATTGAGGTCTGTAGAAAGCAGGAGGCCTCCATATACTGGAGGAAAATAACCATACAGAGCACTAGTATCCTTTTAGAGTGTAGGGTAGTGGAATTTCCTCAATGTGGAATCGCTGTTTCACGTTTGTTTATGTAATTACAGCCATATATGAAAAATATAATAGTTGGCATAATAAATACTAGTTTAAAAGTAAAGGTATTTTATTTTATCTGTGCAAATTCAAAGGGAGTAAAGTAGTCTTATGAGAATTAACGAATCCACCTTTTATCTTTAAATTAACATGAAAACCATCATTAATAACTCACAGGATATGATCAGGACTACAAACAATACTCATAAACTCAGCTGATATTCTATGCTGACGACTCATGGCCGTTCAGACATGTATTAGATATGTATAAATAAGTAACCATGTACGAGAACACACTCCGGAGCTTCCCTGAGATCCTGTTAACTGAAAGTACTGCATGTGTTGAGTGTGTTACACGTCTGATCGGACCTTGACCCTGATCTACAACTTCATAAAGGTGATATCATCTTTATGGCTGAAAGTGTGTCTCTTGTCACGGACGCACCGACACATGAAAGCAGCTCCGTCGGGGCCGAGGCTTGTTTCATGTTTTCAACCAGTCACACTCACTCACCCTTTGATTATTTTATTATGTTGAACATGACTCAGTTACTATCAAGGATAAAACACGCAGTTCTGTTAATGAAAGATTTAAATCTACATTTACATCTAAAAGGGATAAACAACAAAAGTTATTTCAATACGGTTCATGGTTCACTGGAAAAATACAAAAACCTAATGATTTTATTTAGATAATAAACGAATACATTTAGCGCCAGAATTAAAAAAATCTATTATCTTTACTACAATGATTTGCCTGCAACTTAAAATTGAATTATGATAAAGTGAAATAAAAACATTTCTTCTTGATTATTATGCTCCAAGTGTTTTTACAACAAAAAACCTGCTCCAACAGGAACAAATGACGAATGCACATGCTTTTTCATTCTAATGAACATTTAAACAAGTTTGTAAATATGTTTTCTTATTAGACATAATCCCTGTCAAAAGAGCTGTTTTATAAACTTTATTTATACGGCACTTTTCAACACAAAGTTCCAAAGTGCTTTCCAAAGTTAAAACAAGAGAAAATATGACAGGACAGAGGACAAATAAGACCCCGAACAATAGTTTATGATTTATAGTTCGATGAAGTTTTTGTTGCGTAGAATCTTTAACTGTTGTTTTATTTGGGTCTTTTCTATCATCTTAGGTTGTGGCCACAGATGCAGACAGCCCTGACTTCGGCACCGTGCTCTACTCTTTGTCCGATGGTTTCGACAAACAGGACGAACACCCGCTCTTCCAAATCCACCATCAGACTGGAGAGCTGTGTGTGTCTCAGGATATCGATCGAGATACGGGACAGACGGTCCACGACATCCTGATCAAAGCTGAAGATCCAGTGAGTGTTTTCCTGCGGCTTTTTACATTTATTTTCTGTTTCTTGAATTTCCAAACTTCTTTTCAAACCCTTTTCCATTTGCAGGACGGCCTGAGTGCTCAAACCTACGTGCACATTGAGATAGAAGACCTGAATGACAACGCTCCAGTGTTCAACCCTGATGAGTACACCGTGAGCATCAGCAGCCATGCACAGCCGGGCACAGACATCCTCAACGTTATCGCTACAGACCGAGATTCTGGCAGCTTTGGACAGGTCACCTACAACATCCTCCCTGGGGACGTGTCCAGCTTGTTTGCACTGGATAAACAATCAGGTAGGAGAGCACGAGAAGTTCAGGTACAGACACGAGAGGTTCAGGTACAGACACGAGAGGTTCAGGTACAGACACGAGAGCTTCAGGTACAGACATGATAACTTCAGGTACAGACACGAGAGGTTCAGGTACAGACACGAGAGCTTCAGGTACATTCAGCTGTTTTCAGAGTTGTAGAATCAGGTGGATCCTCTCCCTCGTCTGTAAGTAACAATGTGTGACTGACGGCGTCTCGGTGCTCGGGGATAAACAGCTGCTCGCTCTGTGTAAGTCTCCATGATATGATTGTTAGTGTCACTGCTCAGCAGGGGCGCTGCAGAAAGCCCAAAGCTTTATATCCCCATGAGGCCGAGTGTGAAATACGATTAGAACTCAGACATAGTGTCGTACTAAATACACTTTTCATCTTTTAAAATACATATGACAAATAAAACTTGAACTTGATACAAAACTGAAAAAGAAGAAGCTGCAACCAGCATTTTTCTAGTCTCACTAGAATCTCAATGAGACTCTTCGACCCTTTGTAATGTTGAAGGAAAGATCACAATGTCCTGATGCTTAAAGCCTGATGAACAAAACCTAACTTGAATTTCCTCGACTGTCTCTGCAGGAATGCTCTTCCTGAGCTCCACGCTGACCCACCTCGGTGCCGCCAGCGTCAAACTCTCAATATCAGCGCAGGATGGGGGGGGTCTGACGTCGCTCAGACCTGCGCAGGTCACCATCAACATCCTGCGCAGTGCTCAGGCTCCAGCTGTGTTCCAGAGGTCACGCTACTCCTTCACTGTGCCGGAGGACGCTCCGCCGGGGACGTCTGTGGGGACGGTGGCGGCCACACACCTGGCAGGTGAGAGAGCCTTTCTGACCATGTTCTCATTTGCCCGTCTGGGAGGAGCTGAGTGTGATGTGGGGGCTGATGAGGAGGTTGACAGACCACGCACTGGTAGAAGAGTAAATATATTTTTACAGTAAATATAGGAAATGTTTTCAGACACAGCTGTAATCATTCAACACCATGTTTTTATATGGATCCTCGAGAACAAAACACATGAAAACAATATTGGTGCGTGAACATCTCCACTTACAAGAAATTGTGTATAATGATGTTTGATTGCAGCCTCATTTAACCTTAAATAGAACAAGTGGATTTAAACCCAGAGCTGAATCAAAGCACCAGGATTGTGTGAGAGAGATTATTTTCTTAGTCTTGATTTAAATGAAATTGGCTTGTTGGTTTACGAGAGGAAGAAGAACACGGAACATTTCTGAGTTCATGTTCAAAGTAAGTCAAACATCTGGTTTATGTTTATATGTATATGAGGAGGGTAAATGTACCATAATTATATACTTATAACACAAACGTTCTTATGCACGCAGTTCAGTTTAAAGAGAAATACAGAGGTTAGGTAAATGATTTCAAGAACGAATGTTCAACACTTGAGTTTGCAAAAATGTCGTATTTATCCCGACAGATGATCGTGATTAAAAACGATGGAGCGATCTTTGTCATTGTTGAAATCTCCCTCCAGACGTGAAGAGGCAAAGGCTGCAGTTTAATCTTCAATCCTCTTTAGCCACAAGAGCAGATGACGGGCGATAAAGAGCCGGAGACAATATATTTTATCAGTATTGTTCCAGGTCAAAGATGAAATCGTAAACGTGGAGCGGTGCAGTATTTTAAATCATTGTTCTTCTGAAGAGATCTGTTGCTATGTGACTATTTAAATGTGTTTGTTTCATGGATGCAGTTATATCTTTTTTTAAAAGAGCAACATTTTAAGTAAAAACTGGATTTTAAGTTGCTTTCTGCTTATTATTGAATTAAAACATGAATCACACAGGCTCCTCTCTCTTCTGATGGTTTCCCAGTTCTCTGGGACTATCCCTTCATAGTCCACTTGTTTTGTTTTGTGCCACTCACCCCCATGAACTCCCTTCAGCAGCCAAACCACTCCCCTGAACTAGACAGTTATTTAAGGTTGTCTAATCAATTAACGGATTAACACTTCAACTTAAAGCAGCAGCACTTGGCCTGGTGGATGGGGGGGGGGGGCAGCGTTAAGCTCTCTGCTTGTCTCAGTTGTTACTGTTGAAGTGGCACAAACACTCGGAGGGATTAATGGGATCTTCTGACCTACTGTAATTACTTAATGTTGCTTACTGAGTGTGTGTGTGCTGTGTCTTCATGTGATGTTATGCTGCGAGTTAAACTGTTTGTTTTTCCAACACGTGACTGTGGATTTATACCAACACACAAGTGTATATAAATAATGTAGATGTTATGTGGATCTGAGGCGACTAACAGAGGATATTAGACAAATCTGTGAGCTTGTTACTCTTTTCTAACTGTTACTACTATATTAAGTACATTTCGGTTGGTTAGTTGTGGTTGCTTGGGTTTGATTGGTTGGTTGGTTGGTTGGTTGGTTTGTTGATTGGTTGGTTGGTTGGTTGGTTGGTTGGTTGGTTGGGTTTGGTTGGTTATGTTTGTTGATTGGTTGGTTTGTAGGTTGGTTGGTTGGTTGGTTGGTTGGTTGGTTGGTTGGTTGGTTGGTTGGTTGGTTGGTTTGTAGGTTGGTTGTTTGTTTGGTTGGTTGGTTTTGTTTGGTTGGTTGAAATTTGTATCTTTTATCTTTGCCTTCACAGATGCTGAGGAATCTGTGTCCTACCGAATCTCTTCAGGCGATCCTCTGAGTTTGTTCTCAGTTCATCCAAAGTCCGGCCTGATCAGCAACACCGAACTTCTGGACCACGAGTCGCAGCCATACGCCCTGCTGGTTCTTCAGTCCTACACGAACACGTCTCCCGTGTACAGCACCACTCAGGTCAACATCACGATCGCTGACATCAATGACAACGCTCCTGTCTTCCCCAAACTCGGTGACTCCATCACTGTGTCCCAGAACACTCTCCCAGGAACAGTGTTGTTCATCGCTCATGCACACGACCTGGACAGCGGTGCCAACGGGAGGGTGCAGTACTACCTGAAAAGTAACAGGAATGGTTTATTTGTTGTCGACCCCGACCGCGGGACTGTGACGTTAAACCAGAGTTTACAGGTGGATCATCAGCAGAGGTACAGCCTGGAAATCGTGGCTAGAGATGAAGGAGAGTTTTCCCTGAGCTCCACTCTGACTCTCACTGTCAATGTGGACCGCTCGGCTGCTGAGGACAGCCTCGCCTTCGAGACGTTAGTCTACCAGGTGGAGATAGGCGAGGGATACCGTAAAGATTCCAGGGTCATCCAGGTGAGGGCGCACCGGACCCGGGGAGCTCACATGTCGAACTCTGGCCTCACCTACTCCTTGGAGGCCGAAGCTGGTTTCCCTCCTGCTCCATTTCGCGTTCATCCAAAGACGGGATGGTTGTATCTCTCCCTCAACCTGGACTACGAGACAGAATCCAAGTATCGTTTTCGTGTGACGGCCGTAGCCAATGACGCCTCGCTGGCGAACACCACAGTGACAGCCACAGTGATTGTGCTGGTGCTGGACATCAACGACAACGCTCCAGTGTTCAGCAGTGACGTCTACTTCTTCACCGTGTCAGAGGGGTCGTCGCCTCAAGGCCTGGTGGGAACAGTGAAAGCCATGGATAAGGACTCTGGGAAAAACGCTCAGCTGTCCTACATCCTGCTCTCGGATGGGAAGTTCTTCCGCATCAACTCTAAAACAGGTAAAATGTTCGCATCTGGGACATGTTGGTGTCATGTGGTGTTTCCCCGTTCGGCCTCAAGTCACTCTTTTCTTCTCTGCACCCATCCAGGTGAAATCATCAACTGGGTGGCGCTGGACCGGGAGCAGCACAGTCAGCACAGCCTGAAGGTGATGGTTACAGACCAGGGTCACCCTCGACTCAACGCCACTGCCAGCGTTCAGATCCTGGTCACCGACGTCAATGACAACGCTCCGCAGTTTACACACCTGCCTACCAGCAGAGAGCTCAACTTGCAGGTAGGGACGAGGCCTTTTGGGGTTTTAGCACATCCATCCATTCATAACTATACCACTTATCCTTTGAGGGTCATGGGGGGAGCTGGAGCCACAACCAGACAGGTCACCAGTGTTACCACAATACCAACATACAAAGAAAAAAACCTGTGGACAATTTAGAGTTTTATTATATGGTAACTCATACCATAAATTAAAAAATAAGTAAAATGTGCAGTTTTAGAAGGAGACATATCTTAAGTTAGTATGAACTATACGGGCAATAAGAGTCAAAATACCAGAGCTTGTTATTTTTTGTAGTTTTTCTAATTCTTTCAAATCTGCAGTTTTATCAAACAAAGTCATATTTCAAAAAGTATGGCCACTTGAAAAATATTCTGTCCCATGACATCATTTTAAATGCTCGATTACAATGTGTTTGTATTTGAATGACTCATTCTGAGCATTTACAACAGGATATCTTCATCAGATAAATGGATTCCTGTGCGTTTCTGGTGCCACATTTCTACGGCGTGAGTCTGTGGCGGTAATGATTTGAAGAACTGGAAAATACACCGACACTGATGAGATAGAGTCATAAAAGACATCTGCCTCAAATCTGAAGCTGTAAATGTTTGAAGAGATCTTTATGATTGTGATCTTGTGTATTTTTCCTCTCTACTAAATTCTTCTCTGCAGATTTGGGCCGATCTACCAACAGGATCCTTGGTGACAAACATGTTTGCCAAAGATTTAGACGCAGGAGAAAATGGAACAGTTTCCTTCTCATTGGTCACAGGTGAGTTCCTGAGTGAGTGATGTGTTATTTACGGTACAGGACACTTGTGTTTTGATGCCGTTTATCATTGAGTTCCTTCTGTTTTCAGCTGGTTTTGAGGCTGATGATCTCACACACTTTGAGATTGACAGTAAAAGTGGAGACATCAGAACCACAGAGCTTTTCGGCCACAACACAGAACCGTTCTACACCATTAAAGTAACGGCCAGGGACAGTGGAGCCACGTCTCAGGAGGACACTGCTGTCCTCCACGTACAGGTACAGTCTTTGATCTGCTCCATACTGAGATCTATGATTTTCATTTAAAATGAAAGTCCTGCAACAATTATGATGCATTTAATATGAACTCTGACTTATATATGAGTCTTGACTTGTTGAATGATGTTTTGATATTAGATTCATACCCCAGAGCTCCTTACAAAATAATTAAATAAAATTATCATTACTGCTAACAGCCAGTATTTTTTATTGTGAATTGTATTTGATGAATTGCAGTTTTTTGACTCATGAGACTTGATCTCTACTGTTGAAGGGAAAAAATAAAACTTGTCAGAATACTATATGTTGCAAACTATAACTTGCAAACTCCCCAAATTTTTAACTTTAACCATCAAGAGCTTCGTCAGAGACATTTAAAAAATACACAGTAACACAATATTTGCACACAAACTGTAGAAACCTCGGCCTGTGACTTATAGTATTTATATTTCTATACATGGTTAATATGGCAGAGACATTTATTATCTTTGCATGAAGATTTTTATATCATTTTACGTGTCTTTTTTATTTAGAACTCGGTATGACACTGTTTGGAGCGTATGTTCACAAAGGTTTACTCTGTTTTATGAGTCTTTGAGTCACATTCCTCTCCAGTCTTCTGCTCTGTGCAACACTGTGCAGACAGTGATATTTGAATGTATGTGTTTCTCCTGCAGGTTCACGGGTTAAAGGCTCTGTTTGGACACGGCGATCACCAAATCATCCGGCGCTTCACCGTGAGAGAGGACGCAGAGCTGGCCACCATCATCGGCTCTGCCAGTGTTTCAGATGAAGGGAAGTTCCACTATTCCATCTCTGAGGGGGATGGGAGCGTCCACTTTGGCATCGACGGCTCCTCTGGTTACATTTACGTCAACCAGCCGCTGGACTACGAGTCTGCCATGCAGTACCTCCTCATGGTTCGAGCTGAAGACGTTGGATTGGCTCCTGGAGCAAACGTGTCCGTGCTGGTCAGCGTGATGGTGGAGGACGTAAACGACCACACACCCTGGTTCCCTGATAAACTGGTGACGTTCGGTCTGAGGGAAGACGCCGCAGTCGGGTCACTGGCGTTTGCTTTCCACGCCAGAGACGCTGACGGGACCCTCCCTAACAGCGACCTCCGCTATGCTCTGACCCTTGACCCTGGTTCATCGTCACGCCTGCCCTTTAAGATCAACCCTCACACAGGAAGCCTGACGGTGGCGGCACCTTTAGACAGAGAGACCACTCCCAGCTTTGCCTTCACCGTCACAGCCACTGACCAGGCAAAGAGCAGGGAGGAGCGTAGACAGACGTCAGTGACGGCTCAGATCTTCCTGCTGGACGCCAACGACAACAGACCAGTGTTTGTGTCTGTGGACACAGCTCAGGTGATGGAGGATGCAGAGGTGGGGAGTCTGCTGCATCACTTTGTGGCCATCGATGGAGATAAAGGGGAAAATGGACTCGTCTCCTACGTGATCACAGCTGGAAACACGAATGGATTCTTCACACTAGAGGAGAAAACAGGTATTTTTTAGTTCAGTTAGATTAGATTGATAAATAGTTCTGGCTGATGTATCTGTTTGTGTTGGTGGATATGTCCCTGGATAACTGTTAAATGTCCTGAACATACTGCGAGTACAAATATAAAAAAATGAAGGGATCCTTATAATAAGGTTTGTATATATGTGTTAATAGAAAACAATATATTGACATAGTATATAATAATATTGATATTCTTACTGAATCATATTGGTCCAACATTAGTTTAATAATTTGTTTAACCTAAGCATTGTCCCTGAAAGGTCCAAGATGGTTTAAATGTGAAATTAAAATCAGCATTAATATGTTTCATATGATTTAGTTTACTTTTTTCTCTGTTAACATTAGGAAGTTATTCTTTTTGACTGAGTAAACAACAATAATCAATATTAAAGTTAAAGTCCATCTTCTTCCACCTCCTCCAGGTCTTTTGTTTCTCTTGGCTCCTCTGGACTATGAGACACAGCGCCTCCACCACCTGACCGTCCGTGCCGTGGACCACGGCCTTCCACAGCTCTCCTCCACCCAGACCCTGACGGTGGAGGTGGGGGACGTGAACGACCAGCCGCCCGTCTTCAGTCAGAGCGTCTACAATGCCAGTGTGGCGGAGAACAGAGACCCCGGAGAACCAGTGGTCAGGGTGTCGGCCACAGACAAGGACTCAGGTAATAGGAGAATGGTGCAAACTGTCCCCTGGAATTCAATCAAGCCGCACACTTATAGAAATCAGTCCCCTTAATATACAAGATTTTTTGTTTTTGTCAAGATCCAAGATTTATTCTCTGGAAAATTGTACTAATTAGGTGTTATTGGAAAAAGATGAAGTGCAGTTTGTATATTGTAGCATCCATCCTGTGGCAGTGTGTGTCCAGTGTCCCTAGATGGCAGCACCAGCATGTGTCTGTAAACCCGTAGACTCACTGTACATATATAAAGTTATTTTTCTTTTCTGCAGCTCTTAAACGTTTTATATCTTAAACCTGATTAAACAAAAACTTGGTTAATTAAATGTTAAAAAAAGAGAAAATCACTTTTCCTCAGTTAAAGCAGCAGCACAACAGTCCCCTTCTATTGAAGCTCGGCACCACTTGACAAAACAGAGCTGAGCAGCCCGCCATGTTTGTGTTAAACTCCAGCGCTGCAGTGAATCAAGGTTATCATCTGTTTTGTTTCACTCCATTAGAAGTTTAATTCAAACCAAACATCTGCCCTTTTCCTCAGGAGCTCTGTGTGTGTGTGTGTGTGTGTGTGTGTGCGTGTGTGCGTGCGTGCGTGCGTGCGTGCGTGCGTGCGTGCGTGCGTGCGTGCGTGTGTGTGTGTGTGTGTGTGTGTGTGTGTGTGTGTGTGTGTGTTTTCTACTCAAGCTACTTTCGCTGCACATCCCAGCAAATCTCATTCATCGGACCCCCAATCACATTCACAAATCTGCACATCAGGCCTGTTTATTTTAACACGTTGTGCACCGAGGCCTCCGAAAAAATCCCATTTCATCTCGTCGTGTTGACAGTACTTGACTCCTTCTAGAAACTGTGGGGTTGCGATGCTGGAGGGTTGGATCTGTGCAGGAGGGGGGGTGTCAACGTGAGCGAACATTCTTGGGGGTGAGAATTGTCCAAGAACAGCAAGCACGCGGCTCCTCTGGGGGAATCGAAAAGGTCCCGTCTCGTGATCATTTCCATAATCCAAGCCATCTGTGCCAAGAGAGCGTCGTGTTTTCGTCCGTCTCCTCGAATCGCCCCACTCTGGCAGCTCGGCCCGCTCACCCACCGCTCTCATTTGATTATCATTCAAAAGATGACCATTGTTATGTGCCTCTGTATCCAGTTTCCATGTGTTGGAGTCAGTCAGAGGAGATGTGCAATATCAGCGAGTGTGACAGCTAACCTCTGTCTTACACCGGGTTTCACTAAGTTGAGCAAATGTTCAAACGTTTAGAGGGATTTCTGTTCTTTGAGAAGGATTGTTTGCTCTTCGGGGGTCAGAAGGAAACAGCCAATTTTGGTATTTGAAAAGGAATTTTCATTTTACTATCACAGCAGACATTTGTAAGACACAGTACCGCTACAGTGCTGCAGTTACACACAAGCCTTTGGTGTGTTGATCCGCTTATTACCATCAGGGAGGTTGTGTTTTCACCCCTGTCCGTTTGTGTGTTTGTCAGCACGTTTAAACCGCGGAACAGATTTCCACAAAACATGGTGGAAGGATGAAACATGAGCCAAGAAAGAAGCCATTCAATTAAATATAAATCAAGGGAGCGGATCCAGGATTTTTTGTTTCACTCTCTTTAACATTGACATGCACATGATTTTGTGACACTCAACACATTATATTTGTAATTGTACCGTCAAAGTTATTTAAAACATGCAACCCACTTCTTTGGGCACAAAAGCTCTTTGCATCTGTAAGCGTTCACTCAACACACGTTTTATCAAACTTATTAAAACACTTAAACCTGACATATAACACAAAAATTATTAGTTTATTCACATTACTTTTTCCTTAACCTCCAGAAAGAGCTGCTTTAAAATGAAATGCACCGATAAAAACACTCAAATGAAGTCAAACACGCTGAAAAGAGCAAACTCTGGAGTGCATACCTCCGCCAAGGCCCAACACTCCTCCTAAATGTATTCAAGCTGCACACACTCATCATCATCATCATCATCATCATCATCATCATCATCATCCTCATCATCATCATCATCATCGTCATCATCCTCATCATCATCATCATCATCCTCATCATCATCATCATCATCATTTCCCTAAACATGCCTGATTTTTTCTCATGAGGTCCACGAATTATTCCCTTATTTGTGAAAAAAAATCTTGCAATGTTAAAGAAAGCATAAAATAATTCCTGGATCCCGTCTTTGTGAGGATTCGCACCTGAAGATTCCTTCAGCAGTTTTTGCCAAATCCAGCCGACAAACAAACCAACGCACAAAACATTTATCCAACAAGACACTTACAGGTTTCATTGGGACTCAACACTTGTTGTGTAGAAAGTCTTTCTTCCTTTTTTCTGAACTAAAGACTACGAGCTTTCAAATGGTCTCATATCCATGAATACCGTATCTGTTCATTCTCCACTTAAAGACACTCATATTGTTGTGCAGCAGCAGCTAAACTAAACTAAACTCAACTTCACCTCCATGGTAACTTTTTCTTTCCATTGGTGGATGTGTGGCTTCAAGCAGAGGAGCGTTAGAGAAGCATGAGAGCAGCAGGGCTCAGATACAGGTCAGCTCTGTCAGCTTCTAAAGGTGACACATTACGGTGTGGGATTTCTACCTCGTGGTTCTGTTTTCAATTTGACCATCAGATAAGGTTTTGGTCAAAGGGGGGGGGGGGGGGGTCAGAAACATGAACCCGGCTGATGAGGTGCTAAGCTGAACCTCTTGACTGAAGCTAATGTAAAGAAAAGAAAAACACTCTTTATTAGTTCTGATTAAAAACATGCAAACATCATGTGAAACTTGTTTTGGTTCAGGAAACCCCTCGTGTAGAATCCCTCCTCGTGCACGTCGTATATTGTGTCGTGTATAATTTATTAAGGTTTTATTATAAAGGATTTCTGGAATTAGCTCAAATTTATGCAGAAAACATCTCATACACTTTATTACACATTTACAACGTAATGCAAACAGCTGTTCTGCTTTAAAAGCTACTGTCATATCTATTTTCTGTTTATTTGGCACTGTTATAGAAGAGGAGTGTATGGGAGCACTGGCCTATGACCTTGGTTGTTTTATCATATAAGATATATAGATGACAGTCACATATCATAATGGTGCCTTAAGTTTCTGTTAAGTTTTACCACTTCTCCTTGTGTTCTTTACGTTCAGTTTTTTGTTTTGTTACGAGTTTTAATTCGAGCTTCTGTGTCCGTCCCTCAGAGGAGAACGCCGTGGTGTGGTACAGTCTGTTGCCGGGTCCCGGCTACGAGCTCTTCGGCATCAACCCTTACACCGGCCTCATCACCACCACCTCCTACCTGGACAGGGAGCAGCAGCAGCACTACACTCTCAGGGGTGAGACACATGAACAAACACACGCTGTTCTTCAAACACACTCACAATTAATTTAGATCACATTGAAGGACCGACCTGACGTCCCTCTTTCTCACTACAATTTCACAATGAACCCAAAATACTAAAATATTTTCTCTCTTCTCATGTGTTTCCCATATTTTTGATTTATTCGTGGCCCCCACCACAATATCAACATTTACGGCCGCATATTGATTTATTTATTTTTATTTATTGAAGGGGTAAAATCTTATTTCAAGCACGTACGCAGATTGATTCGCTCACGTCCTCCTAATTCATAATTCTTCTTCTCACACACACACTCATTGACATAGTCTGTGCAGTCAGACTTGCTAAAAACAATATCATTCGGTCTTTGCAAACCAAAATGACGCACGTGTGGACGTAGGTTGGGTTTGAGGCAGGATACACCCTGCACAGCTCATCAGCGTATCACAGGGTCGACACGTAGAAACTAACAACCACTCAAACATCACAATTCAAACCAACAGGCGAGTTAGAGTCTCAGATTAACGTCACCTGCACGTGTCTGGACTGTGGGAGGAAGCCGGAGTACAGACACGGGGGGGGGGGGACTCCACACAGAAAGGCCCTGGTCGTACATCAGGTTCGAACCCAGAACCTTCTGGCTCTGAGGCGACAGTTCTAACCAATAAAAACATTGAATCTAAAATGAAAAAGCAGCTAAAATGAAGCAAAGTTGTCGTCTTCCGTCTCCATCAAACAGACCTGCTGTGTTTCTGATTCTCTTGTTGCGCTTCACAGCCAAACTAATATCTGCCTCCTGCTCCTCAGCAGATTGATTTACGCTCTGGAAACAGTCGAGTTTCAGCCGGCTGCTGCTCAGTGTATCTAACCTCCACCGACTGCACCGACTGCACCGAGTGTTTGCTTTCACTCTCTCGTGGACATTCACAGTAATTACATTCAGGCCACTCAGCAGTGTTTAGTGATGAACTGCTTTCAGATGTTTTATCATAATGTTTTTACAGTCCGCAGTGTGACGATCAATTCAATTTAATAAGAAGATGAAATAACAGGAAAAGACTGGACAATGTAAAGTTGTGCCAGAATCACACAGGGCTTATTGAGAAACAGAAATATGTGGGGACAATTTTCTCTGGCGGCAGATGAATTTTGAAAGAAATAAAACGCAGAGTTCTTTTCAGTATTAAAGCTGTCGCAGGATACTTCATGTTGACAGTTTTTTTCTTCATTTAAATCTTTACAGCTATGAAAAGTCTAATCTGACTATAATAATGCGGAGTGGTTTCGAGACCACTGAACATAACTATATATTTAAGTATTACTCTTGGTTTTATTACATACAGTTTATTACCAGTGAATATATTTATATATTTCTGAACGTTGCTAACGTGCTAAACTAAGATGGTGAATATGGTTAACAAAGCACCAAAGTGCACTTGGACTAAGGGAGTTCAGAGGTCAAAGGTCACGGTGACCTTACAGCAGAACAAATAGAATAGAAAACCGATTTCCCATGACAATCAAAATAACCCCAATAGTTCTCTGCTGTGTTATGCTGGACGACACTGAGTGTACGTGTGAATTCTTCTCCTCAGTTCAAGCTCGCGACAGCAGCACGCGGCCTCTGACGGGCACGGCCACGGTGCTGTGCTCCGTGCTGGACGACAACGACAACCCTCCAGAGTTCATGCACTCGTCCTTCCAGATCAGCCTGCCAGAGAACCTGCCCCCTGGGATCGTCCACACTGCTCAGGCCTCTGATCCCGACAACGGTGAAAATGGAACGATACACTACTCCATACAAGGTAAGGAACACAGGTTATTGTTCTTTGAGTTGTAATTTTGTCATTTTTGGGCGTCATTTCTACCAATAATGACATGATGTTCATAAGCATTGTCAAAGGGGAAAGAAACAAACTTATTTTAGCTGTGATAAACCAGATTTATCCTTTAATTTCTCTCAACTGTTTCAATATCACTCTGTCTGTGATTCTGTTTAGGTGACGACTACAGAGGTCGCTTCACCATCAACAGTCACACAGGCGTTGTCAGCACCACGCAGCTCCTGGACCGTGAGGAAAAGCAGAACTACACCCTCAACATACAGGCCCGGGACTATGGCCCCACCCCTCTCAGCTCCTCCACCCAACTCCAGCTGTTGCTGCTGGACCAGAACGACAACATCCCCTCGTTCAGGAGCAAGAGTTACCACGCCTCCGTCAGCGAGGGCCTACCGGTCGGAGCTGAGGTCCTGCGAGTCGGCGCCTTCGACCCTGACGAGGGGTCCAACGGGGACATCACGTACTCTCTGACAGAGGACAGCAGCCAGGGGGCGTTCTCTGTGGACGCCTCCACAGGAGTGATCCGCACCACCAGGGCTCTGGACCGAGAGAGCAGGGCTCAGTACACCCTCAGAGCCGTGGCCACGGACGGCTGCACTCAGGGGCCTCTGAGCTCCATGGCGTCTGTGACCATTCAGGTGGAGGACGTGAACGACAACATGCCGGTGTGTGACCAGAATCCCATCAATGCCTGGGTCTCCATGAGGACTCTCCCAAACCAGATAGTTACCACGGTTACGGCAAGAGACGAAGACCAGGGTGAGAACGGGACGATACACTTCATGTTGTCTGATGAAGAAAACCTGTTCGACATCAACGCTGAGTCGGGAGAGATTTCGCTGCGGAGACGAGTGAGAGCAGGTTTCTCGGGGAGGAAGCTGCAGGTTGAGGTTTCCGACCGAGGACGACCCGCCCTGACCTCCACCTGCTTGGTTTTCATCCACCTGAAGGGAGAACATGAAGGACTGCAGTTCACCAACAAGGTGTACAACAGCACTGCCAAGGAGAACAGTAGAGCCGGTAGGTTTTTAACCACCTTTATTCTTTCTGTTTCCACTCGATACCATTAAAAACCTCATCAACTTCTCCACTCTCTCTTCATCAAGGCACCTGGATTGCCAAAGTGGAGGCCAGCGACCAAACCAACAGCAGACAAAGGATCACCTACACCATATTCAGTGGCAACGAGAATCACGTTTTCTCCATTAACCGTCACACAGGTAAGAAACATGGGAAATGTTTGTCCTTAGTTTGCAGCATGATTAGTAGATTGCATTCTTCTTGTGTTTTTGCAGGAATGTCCTGCTTTTACTATTCAAGTTATGCTAATATATGGAAACTCTCATTAACTCATTATTTTCCTCAAACGTTTTCCAGAGAATAACTTGATTTTAAGTCATTGTTTATGTCGAACCAACAAAAACATTTCAGTGTCTTATTTTCCATCTCTCTCTGCAAAAATGTCCTTTTAACTTATCTGGTTGTTTGTGTACAAGTATTTCCTAAAGTATTATGAATGGTGCCTTCCTGATTTTATTATTTTCAGGCTAAAACCTTTTTTGGACGCTTGTTTTAGTGGACACAGACATTTTAATACAAACTGTTCTACCAACACGGGGCTGAATTTTAGGGTTATCACAAAATCTTCAACCTTCCGTCAACACATTTTTGTGGATGAAAAGTTACGGGATGTATTTAATTATTAATGATGTAATTTGGATTATATTAAAATGAAACTAGAATGGCCCCCAATGGTCCCCTTATGAAAAAGATTTGCACAAGCTCAAAAATATCAGTCCCCTAAACATTCATAAACTAGCTCTGATCTAGATCTACTCCAGGTTCTTCCCCGACTTGGTTCTACTGCATCCTTCCATAAAGTCTTGTGTAAATCGGTTCAGCAGTTTCTGAACAAACGCTAATCAAATCATAACCTGCTTGACCGAGTCATAACAATGTGCTGTATTTCAAAAATAAACTTCCCACTTGGCCCTGACCCACTCTGTTGTTCTCTGGGGTTTCCCTCTCGCCCTCCCCCTGGTGCAGGGGAGATCCGGCTGCAGAAAGACAACTCTCTGGACTTCGAGGCGAGCCCTGAGATCCAGCTGGTGGTGCTGGCGGACAACGGGCTGCAGATGGCTCACTGCAGGGTCTCCGTCACCCTGCTGGACATCAACGACAACGCCCCTCTGTTTGAACACAGCAGCTACAGGACCGCTGTGTGGGAGGGGCAAGTGCACAACACCTACATCATGCAGGTATAACCTCAGTATAAAAGCCCCCCTCATCAGAAACATCCAGCATATTGCTCTGATTTGATATTCGGTCCCATTCACACTATATTCATATTGGACAGGTGTTTGCCTCTGATGCTGACAGTGGAGTGAACGGGCAGATTGAATACTCCATCGTGTCCGGTAACCACAACGACGCCTTCATCTTGGACTCTGTGCGAGGGATCCTTGCTACCAATGTTGTACTGGACCGCGAGATCACTCCGTCATACAAGTACGCTGAAATCACACATTAATCAGTATGAGGTGATCTTTTAAAGCATGTGTGACATTAAAAGATCGAGTTCTATCAGTTTAGTAAAGGTTTTATTTACTAAGCAGAGTCAGCACCCCAGCCATCGCCTGTTTTCTTTAGTTGGTCGGTCAAATGAGTTGAAACAGGCTACTGGGGTTAGATTTTTAAAAATGTCTATACTTCTAAATTTAAACCTCTGATTATTTAAAGCCAAATAAAAACATGGGAGCTGTAGTTAGTGATTGATTAAAAAGGTTTTATTTTGTTTAGTTTATATTAGGGGGCGCAGTGTGTGAATCCTACTTATAAGAAGATCACGAATCGTGGCAGCATAATGTTTTAAGAATCAGAAAAATATTGAAGTATTATAAAGCTCTCACAAGCAACTATTATGTATAGTTATTTGGACTAAATATGTTAATATGTCTAAATATGCAAATATATCTTTTCTGATCTTGCAAATCCTAAATTTCAGTTTCATAATGACTGTGCACACTCAGACTGTCCCATTTTCTGAGAAGGTAAAACCAAACTTATCAAATGTTCTCCTGCGTCATTCTGGCTTTTTAATACATATTCAGTATTTAGAGGAAATACAATTTGAATCAGTGGTTTCAGAATGTAGTTAAAATATTTAAAGAAAGAAAAGTACTGTAATTGGTATAATAAATAATATGGCTGGGTATAAATTTGGTTTTATAAATCAATACACTATCAGTGCAATCAGTTGTTTGCTCCCTTTATCTTGCAGGCTGGTTCTGCAGGCAGCAGACAGGGGGAACCCTCCACTCAGCAGCACCACCACCATCAGGGTCCAAGTGGTGGACGTCAACGACAACAGCCCGGCCATTCCCCCCATGGAGCCTGTGCTTATAGCAGAGAGTAAGACCAAACCTCACAGCCCTTCACCCTCAATGGTTTTAATAATACATATTCATTATTTATGATGCTCCTGCTCCTCTATTGACATTTTCTGTTCGTTTCTAGATCTGCCGGCAGGTTACATGGTCACCCAGGTGACGGCGAACGACGTGGACCTGAGCTCGACTATCACCTACAGCTTCACAGACAACCTTAGCACCAGCAGTCCCTTTGCAATCGACCGGTACACGGGCGTGATCACTCTGACTCGAGCGCTGGACCATGAGGAACGGACAGAGTACACGCTGACGGTTTGGGCATCCGACACCATCCACCAGACCACAGGGGAGGTCACAGTTCAAGTGCTTGACGTCAATGACAATGCTCCAGTCTTCACCCAGGTCTCCTACCAGGTACGGAGGGTTTATTCATCAGTAAAGAGTAAAGGACTTAGACACCGACTGGTCGGAGGCTCCAAGCCACAAATAAAATGATATCATATGATAAAATGACACGAGAAGCAACTTTCTAACAAGGGATGATGTATTCTGGTTTCATGTGTTAAATGAATTACTTGTTAATGCTATATTAAGTTTCTTAATAAGGGTGTCCATCCATGAAAGGTGAATGTAAATTATCTTTCTGCACTTTTTAACCGTTTCAAGAACTTTGATGGTTTATTAGATGGCGAAAGCTGTGACCCTTTATTGATGTTTATTAGAAAGTGACATATTTATTACAGAGGTATGTTGTCTCTCTGTTAAATTGGTGAACTCACTAGAGATCATTTGGGAAGAGTACGGTGAAAAACAAGCAGCAGAGGCTGAGATACCTTATGAGATAGTTTGGGTCAATCTCAGTTGCTGTTATGGAACAAATTGTTTTGCCTCTTAAATGCCACAGTTTTAGTTTTTTTTTTCCAAACCCCACAACCCAAGATTATCCAGATGACATCATCACGATTATTTTCTCAGACTCTGGAAAACTCCAGAGGCGCTGAAGACATTATAAAAACCTCCTCATGACAAGCAATCTGTTAATAAGTTAATGAATTAATTGATTAATGGATAATTTGCAGTTCTTTTTCTGAGGATAAGTGAGCAACAGTCCATTAGTCTTCATGATAAATTCAGATTTAAGACAAGACAAGTTAAACTGGAGGATGTTATATATCAGACAAAAAGATTTTCTTAAAACCAGCAACCCAAAAGTTGTCAAAATTTGAATTTATAAAACATTAATAGATCATTTACCATTGAGAAAGTATTCATTACAATTACAAACCCTTAGGACACTGACATTTATCAGGATTCAGCTGCAGATGTGACCAAACTCTTCTTTCTGTCTTCAAGGTGGAGCTGTCGGAGTTGGTCTCCACAGACACGTTAGTTGCGTCGGTGTCGGCCACTGACAGAGACTCTGGACTCAACGGCGAGATCACCTACCGACTGCTTTCCTCTCCTTTGCAGGGCTTCTACATCCAGCCAAACAATGGTAAGAATGTCTAAGCTGCCGGAAGATAAATCCTCCATAAGCTCTGATGTGAATTCCACTGATAGCAAATAGAAAGTAGATGGAAAACATATATAGGAAAGTTCTTCTGTCAGAGATATTACTTCAATCTTTACAAGTTTCCTGACTCAGGACTGTCTGCTGGTCTGATTTTCATATTCATCTGTCGTATTCTCTCTATTAAAACCATTTCTTTAGCAAAGTTAAAGTGTCCTGGGCAAACAAATGGGCACAGAGAAAGTCTTCTCCTTGTTATGAGCAGCTCTGCATACACAGTACAGTATCTGAGGTAACCGGGAGTTCTCCCTCCGCCGGTAGCAGTGTATGTCTCCATTGTTTATATTTATTAAATCTAGGATAAAGTGCTTTAAATGAGTCATGCCTGTCCTATTATCTGGCTTTGAAAAAAATCCCCAAAGCAAAGACAGAAGACAAGTCCTACAGAGCTGAACCCAGACAAGCAATCCTCAGCACCGGCCAGTCTTTTGCACTCATGAGAGATTTCTGGACCTCTACCACGTTTGAGCCTCAAGGTTTACTATGTGAGAAATGTACTGTTTTGCGGTGAGGAACACAAATGGACAATGAAATCTGTATCCATGTTGATCGAGGCTCTCTTCGTATTATCCAGAAATGCAGAAACTTTCATGTTTTTCCATGTTTCACAAATAACAAACGTTGCTGCTGCTTTAGAACAAAGCCTCAGAGTGAATAAAGTCGTCCTGGAGAAAAGTTCAAGTGGCAATAATGAAGTGGAAAAATAAATTGGATGGACAAACACTTCATATTCATTCAAGAAGGAATTTTTCTCTTTGAGTCTGCACATGGAATTCATTTGATTGTACTCAGGAAATGATGTTGCGTTGTTGCGTCAAATGAAAGCTGCAATTTTGATTTAATTATTAATATTTCTTCATAAAAGCAGATGTGTTTTAAAGTCGTTATTCTGGAGAGGAAAAAAAATCGGTATATTTGTTGAAACATACATTCCAATGAGTTTGAGACGTTTACATCGTTCTTTCCTAAAGTCTCTTTTCCCACGGAAGCAGAAACTAATATCCGGTTAAAGGCGTTTTATATTTTAGTAATTGATCATTGAGGTATCACGTTACAAAGTTATTAAGGCAAACTTGTATTTTCACAGAGCATTAGCATCAAGCATTCATTTAGTGTCTGTGTTTCTGGGTTATTCCACCAACCCCTATGAGAACAAGCTACGCTGTTAAATGCTCTAAGTGGTAACTATGTTTTTGCCAAACCCCAAACAGTGATTGTCCAAATAACCATTCTCACACATGGCCCACACTGCACAACAAGAACAAAAAGTCAATCGGTTCTTCACTAATAACAACATTATGCAGTCATTGGATCCATTTCTCATGTAAAAAATGATCAAAATGAACTAAAGACATTTACCCTTGAACACATTTATGTCTTCCAGGTTCGGTTTTCACCAACAAGCCCCTAAAGGCCATAACTCACAGCAACCTGATCCACCTTCTGGTCGAGGCAAGCGATGGAGGCGATCCCATCCGCTCCACTGTCACCTCCATAGACATACTGATTCTGGATACCAACGACCATGCACCACTGTTTCACCAGGACATCTATACCCTCACTGTCCCAGAGGACACCCACACAGACACCACCCTTCTGACGCTGTCGGCAGACGACCAGGACTGGAGCCCCGAGAATACCCACATGGACTATACCATCATCAGGGGAAATGAGGAGAAGCGATTCTGCCTGGAAGTCAAAATGATTCATGTTGAAAATCAGATGAAGAATTTGGGAAAACTTGTTCTGTGTAACCCTTTAGACCGTGAGACCACCGAGAGCTACGCACTGACCGTCAGTGTGTCTGACCGAGGACATCCTCCACTGAACAGCTCTGCCGTTATTATGGTGACTGTGACGGACTGCAACGACAATGCACCTGTCTTTTCAAACATCGAGTACCATGCACATGTGAGCGAAAACAGCCAAGTCGGTACGAGACTGGTGCAGGTCAGTGCTCAAGATCTTGACCTGGGAACCAACGGCCTGTTGCGGTATGACATTATCTCTGGGAACCGCAAAGGTCACCTCAAGCTTGACCCTCATTCTGGCCTTTTGGTTGTCAACCACTCCCTTGACTATGAGGAAGACTCAAAATACACCCTCACTATTAGAGCATCTGACGGTGGTGACTCATCTGAAGAACACAACATTGCTTTTACAGTCGTCTTCATCACGGTGCTGGATGAAAATGACAACACTCCGTACTTCGTGTTCCCTACCATTAACTGTTCAGTGTTGGAGAACCTGCCAGCATTTACCCACGCCTGTTCGGTCCTTGCCATTGATAATGACCAGGGGCACTATGGCCAGCTCACCTACTCAATAACATCTTCTTGCTTCATGGACTATGGCAGCGGCAGCCCTGACAGGAAGGAGGCCTTTGCCATTGACCCCCTCACGGGCAACATTCTCACCAGACAGACCTTTGACTTTGAACGCGAGAGTGAGTATTGCTTTATAGTGGAGGCCAGGGACAAAGGCGACAAAGCAGCGACGGTGAGAGTGCAGGTGACCGTCAGCGGAGTGGATGAGTTCAGTCCCGTCTTCACCCAGAAGCAGTACCACTTCCTGCTGCCTGAAAATGTCCAGCATGGAGAGACAGTGGGTTTCGTGATGGCGATGGACCACGATGGCGGGGTGGATGGCATGGTGCAGTACTCCCTGGTGAATTCCTCACCATTTTTCTCAATGAACAAAACAATTGGTGCGATCTTTGTGTCAGGTCCGGTGTTTCGCAGAAGAGGCCATGCCGGTGAGGACATGGTGGAGCTGGTTGTATCTGCAAGTAGTCCCAGACTGGGCTCCAAGTCTACCACCTGCTTGGTGTTCGTCAACATCTCCAGCTCAGCAGAGGCACTAACCGGGGTTCCCCTGGATGCACACATGCTCAGTCTGAGTGTGTCATTAATCACTTTCCTCCTCGTTCTTGTCATTTTTGTGGCCATGGTTCTTCGGTACAAGCTTAAAGAAACCGCGATCAAGAAGGCTGCGGCCATTGCCTCAAACCTGAACCAATGTACAGGCTCATTCAGCAGATCCAACAGCCAAAGTATAATCTCACTTCAAGAGATTAAACGGCCCAGTATTGTGGTGACTAAGAGTGACGTATCAAGCCCATACAATCAGTCTGACTCGAGCGGTCGTGGGTCAGCAGAAGGTGAGACGGCTGAAGACATGGAGATCAAATGGATTAATCAATACCCCTGTCGTAAAAGAGATGAATCTGTGAAAGGCATGAAGTTCCCAGACTCTGCCTTACCTGGAGATAATATCTCCTGCCACTCTATCGAAGTAGGGCCAGAGCATATTTTATCAATTAATAAAAGTTTTGTCTCAGGATTAGCCAGCACAGAAAGCCTCCACCACTTCAAAGAAGAGGGAGGAGGTGAGGGGCTGCTGCCTGCAATACTTAGGGTGAGGGATTTGGAGGAGAACATGGGGACCAAAGGATACGCTCCCCTCTCTGAAGCCAATGGCTTAGCAGATTCTTTCTCTTCACTGTTGGGCCTAGAGGAGCAGATGCACGGCAGCTACACCTGGGACTACCTACTGGACTGGGAACCAAACTACCAGACACTGGCGTCCGTCTTCAGTGATATCAGTATGCTCCCTGATGAGGAGCTTCAGGGTGGTCGAGAGGACTTAGCAGCGGAATCCAGCTGTCTCATGTACCCACCACCTTTAATAACCGGGGTGGCTCAGCCTGGCATCAGGACTGTACCCCCACGAAAGCTGGGCCGTGTGCCAACCATGAGCAGGAGGTCCTCTTGCCGCAGATATGCGTATTCCCCCTTAGCCCGGAACACTGGACTTACACCTTCAGCCATGACACCGACTTTCTCTCCATCACTGTCATCTCTCACCATGAGGACCCCCAGTGCCTCGCCAGTTGTCTCTGATACTGGGGTGTGGGGGATCAGACTTGATTCAGGGCCCCTCACTGCAAGCCTATTGGAGGCAGAAATACAGGTGTAGACAGGAACTCCATTCACTATCTGAAGGTGTGTTCCTTAGTAATTTTTGGGGACTTCAAGTCTTGTTCAGGGTAAAACGACTTATTCCCTTAATTGTCCCAGTTTGTCAATGGTTTTAGACCCGTGGGTTTCATGGGTTTAGACTTAAAGGGGTGATACCAGACAGAACTTTCATATGAAGGTAATATAGTCATTTAATAACTCTGATTGTGGTTGATTTTATAACTTGCTTCTGGAATAAAACTAATATCTGGAACACAGCCTTGCATTAGATTTTACAAAGCAGCGTTTAGACTAAGAGCAGATGTTCAAGTCAGCAATTCATTATTGAATGTTTTACTGTAAACACGTCTATATGTGCAGAAAATGAAACACTTTGTTTTTGCAGTCGGTTGCAGCTTCTAAACGGATTTAACTTTAATAACCAAAGAAAGGAAGCATTGTTCTGTGGTTTATCTTCCTGGAATAATAATAAAAACTGCATTTTAAAATCTGGCCACATTTATATTATATTCTGCCAATAAAATCCCATGATGAACAGAACTTTTATTTTATTTTATTCCTTCTATCTAGGACGGTTCTTAATTTCAGTATTTTATTGTCCAGCTAGAAAAGAAGTCTTACGCAGATATCACCTAAAACTAATACTTATAAATGATTCTTCACCACTACAGTTTTCTATTAGTAATTCAAGGCATTGGATTAAATTGTCATGTTGACCAGTGACACATTTTCATTTGCCCGTTCCATTCTTTCATCGTTTCACTTCTCGTCATCATTGACAGAAACGATCTCCGTCCCTCATGGTTGTGTTTAAGTGTGTTAACTGTAGTTTATAGACACTGCGTCAATAAACAGCACTTTATGTACAATATCCAGGAAAATGTATGAGTTTGTAATTTTAATAAATTTCCAATCACATTTTTAATAAAGAAACCTTTTTTTCTGTATTTCCTCAGGTTCAGAATTGTGTGATATGATTTGTTAATTTGGTGTATATGTCATATTCAGAGACAGGATATCTTTATAGGAGAAAAAAGTAAAAGAAAAACATTATTTTTCTGTTCAAGACAATGATAAGACAACGAGGTAAATAGCATAAAAAGTACGAATTTCTGGATATGTCATGATTGGCGGCTGAGACTGGCCCACGATTGGTAAAGCTTGTGTTGATACCACAGCTCCGCCTCCACTCCACAACCTCTACTACGCAGACTCTGGCTCCAAATTATTAACCAGAAGAAAAATGACGGCCCCCATTTCAGGGTTATTTTGGCTTCAATTTCTTCAGAGTGGGGAAGTGGAGAGGCGTCGTCCATCTTTATAAACAGTCTGATATTCCCCGATAGGTTCCCCTGTGTCATTATAGATAATTTACATAAATCTTAACTGTTGGAACCCATATTTTAGTTCCATAGTTCAGTAACTTCACATTGTTTAGTTTGGCTTGAGAAAAAACTTGATTCTGATGAGCTGTCTCCTAAAATTGGTTTTGGTCATGGAATCAATTCCACAATTCTTCAATGTTGTCACAAAGCAAAGCCACATGGGAGAGAATTTCAGGTTTAAACCCCTTTGATGATTCGAAATCTCTGCCTCCGAGTCGCAGCCCACATCTTCCGTGATTCAAATATGAAATAGGAATGAATTAAGTGAAACAAAATGGGAATTCAGCATGGCTATCAGGATACCACTGTTCATCAGCAGATTCAGATGTTTTTAACAACCCAAACCTCTTCTGCTCGCAGATGAATCATAAAACAACTCATTATCCAGCATCATTGCGTGGTTTTGTCTTCTGTTATTTACTGTAAGAAGAGGCTTGTGGAGACATTTTCCTTTTTGCCCTCTGGAACAGTGACCTGAACATCTAAGAATTTCTTGCTTCTCCGAAAACAGTAAAGAAACACAAAGTGATTCAACATGGCTCCACTTGGTCTGCTGTTAATCCAAATGTGCTGCCCTCGGGGGAACATGTAAGCTGAGGAAGCTGAGGAGCTAAAGTCTTTATCAGATAGTTTCATGAAAAATAATAAACACCCAGGCCCTGAGCCGTACCAGCCAAGTATGCCCTGCATGTAGTCACTGATAGGTGCGTAATTATTTATTGACCCAGCTCAGTCTCTCCTCTGCACCTAAGTGGGCTTCGAACGGCTCCACGCTCTGCTGTGTTTGTGATTTCAGCAGGTCCTTGGCCCCGGGATCACGGCGTTGGAAGAGATCTCTCACCATATCAGGTGATCTGACCAAACAAGCTTCCGTGTCTTGGTGCGCGGCTCAACCGCCCTTTCAAAAAGCTGCCCTGTGGATCTTTATCATTTGCTGCCTGTCACTCAATCAGGCAACGGAATTCGCCGAGAGAGGTCAGGCGCTGTCAAGCACAACAAGATTCTTTGGCAATTACACAAAGACAAAAAGGTTTTTGGATTGAATTCTGTGTTCAATACATGCTTTGGATTATTCTCTGTGAAATCCTCAGCAGGGCCACATTAACATGATATGAGGTCCGGGAGCAAATAAGCTGCTGGGTCCCCTCCCTTCATTCCAACTGCACCCATGCACAGTATTCATGTGTTAATAGTACATGACTACTAGTTTGCTGTATGGTCCTTTAATTTTATCACAAACCAATCAATTAATATGCCCAATGTAAAAAAGCTGTACATGGGGCACATACCTCCGTCAAGACCATAGGTCAAGGCTCACATCCAATCTGGCCACGTTAGAGAAGGTGAGAAAAGACTCCTGGATCCGCGCCGAAATGTATTTGGCTCCACCGTGGGGTCATGTCCTATCCCTCCACAAAATTTCTTTTGAAATCAGTTCAGTAGTTTTTGCGTAATCCCGCAAACACTACTGGAGGCTACCCAGAGAGTGCATTCCTCTGCCAAGGCCCAAAACTCCACTTATGAAACCACATTTAAATTCACTGGATGTGGATTTTTATTTGGATTTGCACCAAATTGCCCACACTCATAAATATCACTCCACTGAACACGCAGTGCATCCATGAATTATTCTGAGAAATCAACGATATTGTTGAAACACCCCATCTCGCAAACTACATTCCTGGATCCACCAACTATTCTGGATCCACATCAAACTTTAACGAGCTCTTTCCTGACCCAGTCCGAACTCCTCCACCAAGTTCTGTGGAAATCAGTCCAGTAGTTTTTGCATAATCCTGCTAACGAACAGACAAACAAATACAGATGAAAACAGAGCCTCCTCTGCAGAGGTACAAATAAGGGGGTTTAATTTGAGCCCGAAAACAATCATCAGGAAGTGATGACATCAGTTTTATAACAGCGTTTGTTAATTTGACCAGAGGTGAACGGTGAGCTCACAACGTTCCCCCCCGAACCATGTTTACCTCCAGAACAAGAAGGAAAGATTATCATCTGATAGTCCCGTCTGATAGTCACTTGGAAGAGGAGGCAGAGCGACAAATGAAACACAGCTGTGCTCTCAACCTGGCTCGGATTTCATATTTACCCCAATTTACATTCTATTGAGGTCTTATGCACAAGACTGGCTCGTATCTATATGATGCGCGAAAAGGAACTCGGGTTACATTCACTTGGCAGAGAGAGGAAGTTGCAGTCAGGGCGGTTAATATCATAACAATCTATTGATTGCTTAGTTTCCTGTGTACCTTAAAATAGAATCTTATTTGTCCTCAATTATACAAATTGTTAGTCGACTTGTTTACTGTGTGTTACGTCACACATACATTTGTGTTGAGCTCAACTGGAAGTTTTAAATGCAAATCATGTTGTTTGGTGCCAGATGTGCGCCACATTGTTAGACTTGCACCGAACTGGAAAGAAAGAAAGATGCCTTCTACGTAAAAGACATATTTGTAGCAGGAGATTTTCATTACAAAATTCTACCTGTTGCAAGTTAAGCGTTAGCAAATCCTCTGAAGTTCTATAGGATGAAAGATGGTGCGTAGACTGGAAAATGAAAACAGCATGATCAAGTCATTCTATAGCTTTCTGTCTTCAAACAGGATTGAAGTGGAGCGTAGTTTTATATTACCTGTAAACTTGAGAAATGGCAGCGCTACGGGCTCGTCGGTCCAACCGAGAGCCGGGTACTGAACCTCAATACATTCCTGGTCACAGTTGAAATATCCATAGCACCAAGAAGCCGATTGAAGACTGTGTACAGAAAGCTGACGTCAATGTCTGATCAGATTCATAATAATGTTTACCTATTCTTTGATTAGAGAGCTTCGGTCAACATATTTCCTATTTTATGTAGACAAACTCTTTGTGTGGCTGATTGTTCTTGGAAAACACTTAACGTTTGAGAATTTTTGCTTCTTTTGCTAAATGAAAACAGGCCTTTGTGGGAACGAGACTATGCTAGCAGCTCTGAGACCGCACGTAAGCCGTGTTCAGACGTGAACTCCGGAGGATGTCCTCAGAATTGGGTCCAGACTTTCTCCAGAGTTTGCTTTTCACACGAACAACGTATTATTTTTTCTTTATTCATTTTTGTGTCTCTCGCATGTTAGAAACGCATCTAAGCGGACTTTTGACTTTTGTAGGTTCTCTGGAGTTCAGTGCATGACTGAAAGCAGCAATAGAGTGAGCTAAATGCTAACATGGTCACTTTTTAGCAGGTAAAAAGTTTGCCTTATTAACAATCTTTGTGTAGTTTGTGTATTTAAGTATTTTGACATGCTAATATTTGCTAATTTGCCAAAGCACAACGAAAAAAAGCATTACTCAACTTTTGCAGCCACAATGTTGTGTAGGAAATTCAACTGTTTGCCTCCCGATTGTCGCAACAATATATTTTTCTTGCCTTAATAACTTTTGAGAGTTGTAGAATCCTGTCTCTGAATATTAAAAACCACTGTTGACATCTGACAAGCCTTAAAAATGCTTGGGCCTGTGATTCCGACTGGACTTCCTTGATTACATTTTTTATAATGGCTTATCAAAGTAATAACCCAAGGATCTTGATATTAAATGATGATATACTCTTAAAATATTTAGTTAGACTTTTCCTGGAGACAATTGTGCGGTAAAACTGTATCTTTAAGTTCATTTACGCTGCGTTAAGATACAAACATCACGCAGAGAGTGTTCTTTGTGCTTCAGTTTTGTTCCTCTCTTCTACCTGACTTACTTTCCTCAAAACAACAGGTGGCACATTTGACAGCCAAAGTAAAAGTTAACCTTTGTGATTTAAAGGGGAACTTATTTCAGCATCTATTCATAGACCAGATATTTTTAACCTTAACAAAGAGATAACAAAGCAGAACAGGACGAGGAAACTGCTCAGTGACCATAGCTCACCTCTGTTTTGATCAGAACCATGTGGAACATCTTCTCTATGCTTTTCAGATGTTTGACAACTGTGCGGGACGATATTTGCCAGAGTGCATTGCTGTGCCTGATGGAAATTAATACAGACATGATGTGGGATAGCTGAGAGCTGGAAACAAGAGTTTGAAGTGGGGATGGCAACATGCAGCGTGTAGAAACTGGCTCGCTGCTTGGGAGATTTTTTTCAGACTCAAGGTTTTTCTTTCGTACACACATGAATATTTATGTGATTTTTTTTTGGAGAAACGTTTTTTCATTTTAAAAGAGAAACAATCAAACTTTTAGATTATAGTATGTTAGAAGATGCTTTTAAACGTTCACTGAACTGCGGACATTCTCCTGAAATTGTCCGGTGGAGCTGAATAATATAATATAATAATGAACTTTGTTCATATTGCACTTTTCTTTACAAAGTGTTAAATAACAAGAAGCAAAACCAACAGACAGACAGTTGGCTAGAAAAATGTTGGCCACATAAGTGATAGAGCCGTAAAAATTACTGAAACAACAATGAAACAACAAAAACTGAATAGAAATATGTCACGTGTGTAGAAGATGCACAACGAAAACATCAACTTGGAAAAACATCGAGCTTCGAGAGCTTTTAGTGACACAGGCCAGCGTCTGTGTCGACGTCCTACAAACGAAACCACATGATTTACACAGCGCAATTTATACGACATTTCCTGTCTCCTACATGTTCTATCCAGATACCAACCCTCACCTGGACATCAGGACATTTTCCTGTTGTTGTGAAAACGCGAAAATGTCCCGACCCAATTTTGTTGAGTAAATATCTGAAAATTGCTGCAGTTGAAGTAATTGAGGGTAACTTCGTCCATTTACCCAAGAACTGCATGTGCTTGGGTTCAATTGTAAGATACTGAGTTTCTTTTTAATGCTACTTGACACTTCTACTCCCCCCCCCCCCCCCCCCCCCCACACACACACACACACACACACACACACACACACACACACACACACACACACACACACACACGCACACACACCCTTGAAAGAGCGCAGTGGTGAGAGGGAAGGGGAGTTTTGTTGGTGTTGGGCAGGAGAAGGAGGGTCAAACAGTCTTTGGATGTATGAAGGAGCCTCAAGCATCACATTTGGCTCCAATCAAATCAGTGATGTTTTTTGGCCACAATATAGAAAACAGATGGAGGAGTATGGTTCTTTTGTGTAAACGCTGTTCGGATTGGAGGGGTAGATCTCCTTTTCCTTTTAACGCTCTTTTTCTCTGTTTTCTGAGATGCTGTGTATTCTTCCATGTCAGAGGCTGAAGGATTTAAATGTCTAATGACTTTAAGGTGTTGTCCTCTCTCTTTTCTCTGGGTCCCTGGTTCGGATTATGTTCATGTTTTGACTGTAGCTTGTGTGGCCTTCTGTTAACAATAATAATACCTCAACCTTTCACCTGCCTGTAACGTGAGGCCTGATAGACTTGACCACAGACTTGAGTGTCACCCTGTCACCCTAAAAAAAAGTGTCTCTGGACATGCAGAGTTGTTTCACACCCTCAAATGACCCCTGACCTCTGAGGAAAGCAGCTGGGGGGGGGGGGGTGAAGTGTGCTCGGGGGCAGTTTTAGCCACAAGGTGAAAACGCGAGGGCAGGTGCTCCCTACAGGCTCCTCCGCTCCCAGCACAAGAGGCCTGGTTTTCCTGTGATGGATGAGTCTGGCTGAGATGCCAGGCCTCTTTGGGGCAGAGTCCACAGCAGGGGAGGCACCATCTGGGAACAGAATGTCAAGGCCGTCCCTGAGGACGGAGATTTATGCCCCAACCTCAGGTTCAAACAACTGCGTCTGACACAGCATAGATGAGGTGGCAGTGACAGCTTTGCTCCATCCAGTCCCAAAAGAGTCCATCCATATCTGTCTGTGGAGACATGAGGAGGGGAGGTTTTTCCAACGTAAACATCCTGACACAAGTAAGTAAGTAAGTAAGTAAGTAAGCAAGTAAGTAAGTAGGTACATAACCAAGGAAAAGAAAGACTAAGGAGAGGAAAGAAAAGACCAAGGAAAGATCAAGGAAAGGAAAAGATAAGAAAGACTAAGAAAAGGAAAGGAAAAGAAAGACCAAGGAAAGGAAAAGCCAAGGAAAGGAGAGTAAAGACTAAGGAAAGGAAAGGAAAGGAAGACAGAGGAAAGTGTCCACAGATGTCAATAAGAAGGTCATTCCATAATGTCCTGGTTTTAAATGTGCGATCACCATTTGTTTTGAATCACATGCGGGGACACAAGCTCTGGTCAGAACCTCAGTCAGACTGAACACTGACGGTGAAATGAATTCTGAATCTAATGAGAAGCCAAAGTAAAGACTATAGAATGAGAGTGATGTGGCTCATTAAGCCGGCGCCTCTCACTCAGCGCTTCGACTCTTTGTGTTTGTTCCACTCGACAGAACTGAGGCTCTGCACAGCGCAAAAAAAAAGAAATCTGCAAAAACAAAGAGATTCTTTTTTCCTGTGCCCCTCTTCAACAGTTTTTATAAATGAGGACGGACAGAATGAAACAAACAGACCAGAACCTTCCCCAGAAGCCACAAGCAAAGTTTCCCCCAAACCACTCTACCATCCATTACACACACTTACGTATATATACACAAACCAGCCACAGCGACCGTGGTATAAACACAGGTGATGTGCGGCATGAGTTCACCCGCTGACCAGTGAAATCTGTTTCAGTTTGCTCCGGCTGACGACGTTCATGGGCCTCAGCTTTCTGTTGGACCCATTAGAGCCTCAGCTGCAGAGGGAGGTCGAACCGGGAACGGTATTAAACAATTAGGGCCGTAGACACAGATGTGGGAGACAGACGGAAAAGCTCAGTGTGTGTGTGTGTGTGTGTGTGTGTGTGTGTGTGTGTGTGTGTGTGTGAGAGTTGTCTTCCTTATAGGGACAAAATGCAAATCATTAAAACATGTTTCAAAGTTAAGGTTTGGGGGTAAGCAAGAAGTAGTTATGGTTAAGGTTAGTGCAAGTTTCCAGGAAATGAATGTAAGTTGATGTAACGACCGCTGAAGCTCTGAAGTCATGGAGACGCACGTGCGTGTGTGTGTGTGTGTGTGTGTGTGTGTGTGTGTGTGTGTGTGTGTGTGTGTGTTGGGGGTTCCCAGGCCTATGAAAGTGTGCTCAGTGTCCCATGTGGAGTTCATTTAATCCCTTCACTTTGAGAATACTCCGCAGAGTGTAGAAGCATAAAGCATGTGTGCATTTAAACAGTTTAGTTTACTGGAATATAAGAAGAATGTGACTCTGCGTTTTGTAATGTGCTTATATACAGTGAAGAGGGAGACACTGTATACACTGTGGGGGTTATATACAGTGTAAAAATAGGCTGTTTAAAACAGACATATATATGGTATGGTGGCCGTGAAGTGGAAAAACCACAAAACACAATGACAAATATGGAAAAAAAGAACAAATTAGACAACACAAACATGTTTTGTCAGCATTTCCTTCCTGTTAAAAAGACACTTCAGGGCCACCATCACATAAAAGGTATATATATACAAGGGTGCTTGGCAGTGCAAAAGTTATGGAGGATGAATTTAAGCTCTATGAGAAATTCACAGAGAAACACTTACTTCACAAAACGTTATTTCCCCATGCAAATGATGGTGTTATTGTTTTTTTAGATAGATTCACAGTGGGAACCATTTTTATGTTAAAGGTTTATCAATGTTTATGATTCTAATACTCAGAAGCTAGAGCTAAGAGGCGATTGGCCAAGCTTAGCAAATAGACTGGAATAAAGTTGAAACAGCAAACTTTAGCTTCCTCTAAACTTCATAAATACCAATACCTCCAATGCAATTTTCAAATTGTATCTTATTTAATCTGTACGAAAACTGCTTTTGTCAAATTTAAAACCTTAAATTTCTTCAACAAACAAGAAACTGAGCAGCTCTTGCTAAATCTTTCACATGTAAAAGCAGCTTTAAAACCCACACACCATGCAATGGATTAGAATGAATGTTATACCGAGGCTTGTATACACTAGCTGTGACATCTGATCTGGCCTACGTAACATCTGGCACTATGAGGCAGAGCCAGGACGATGTTTTGGTTGGAACACCATAAGTCAATATGGTGCCATCGCCATAATTTAACCAGGACTGTCGAGCGAAGATATGAAGAATATTTAATTAAGAGCCCGCGGAGAAAGATAAGCTTTGTCGTGTTTACTGTCTGGTCGTGTGCAGAAGTGTCTTGTGGTGGGCTGATGTTTTATCCCTCTGTAACCAATACAAGCAGAATGTCAAACAATTAGAGGAGAAGCACTTTGGAGGAGGCCGTTTAGTTGGATTGCTGTGGTTGGAGAAGCCCTGGGCATTAAAGGGGACCCATCATTTTGTTAATGTGAGGCCTGTTTTTACGCGTGTGTGCGGTGATCTGTCTCCCCGAAGAGTTTGGGATAACGCTGGTTGTTTTCCGCCTCCTCCCAGCAGGACTCTGCAGGTTTAACGTGCGTCGCCCCGGGCCTGTTCCATCTGCGTCCGCACACCATTACGATGAAACCCACGCACACAACGCACTGGCGCTACTGGAAGTCAGGACGAACACACTCGCTTCTGGGACTGGGTTTAGGGATAATAAAAGGCTCGGTGACTCCCTCCGACCGCACTTAGGCTGCGCTCCTCTGTTACCAGCGCAGGAGAATTCGGCGCGTGGGGTTTTAATGTTGCCCTCCACTAATGAAAACAACAGGAAAGCAATGATGACATGTTCGAGGGTCCATGAGACAAATTACAATCGGTGGTTGGCGCTTTTACAAAAGTATTTTCTCCTATGGAGGAAAGTGGCTGTAAAATAAACCTGGTGGCCCAGTGGAATAAGATTATCAGACATTGT